>NC_142933.1:31957250-31974750 GCF_046866305.1 Octopus bimaculoides
GCGTGTGCGATTGCGTGTGTGTGTGTGTGTATGTGTGTGTGCGTGTGTGTGTGTGTGTGTGTGTGTGTACGACGAGCTTCTTTCAAAACCTATCAAATACACTAGCAAATCCACTGAAAATGTTTTGGTCGGTCAAACGCTATGGTAGCAGACACGTGACCCAGTTGCCAAGTTATGAGAATGAGGCCAAGACTACATGGTTGGAAAGCGGGCTTCTTAACTACAACATCACCTCATTTCTTTTGTGCTGTTTTTTTTTTTATTGTTTCTGTTCGCTTCTTCTTGGCTTCAACTCCCTGATGTTCCACCATACTGTCTTTAACAATTTTCTCTGTAGTTTGTGGTAAACACCTGATATACTTCTTCATTTGAACAAATGATTCTACTGAAATTTGTATTATCGCGTTCAGCATTTCGGATTTTAGTTCATTGTTCTTACATGTATTGATTAGTATAAAGTAATCCTACACATTTTCACAGGTCAAAATTACACACACTCTTCCTATAATGATTTTATATGATTGGTATATAGTAATATAAGGTAAAAGTGTAAGTGTCATTTTTTTTATTACATTGTTTTTGTTTTTCTTTTTTATTCTTACCCTTTTATTTCCAACTTGCATTGTTGCGGCGTTTCAATGTCTTATGCTCATACAGTCACATGCATACAAACGCACGTACGAACACGCTTACATGTATATATACATTCATATATATATATATGTGTGTGTGTGTGTGCATGTGTGTGTGTGTGTGTGTGTTCGCGTGTGTATATGTATATATATATATATATGAGGGGCACAAACAAGGTGTGAGATGAATGAAGATAGATAGCTAAACAGAGTGGGAGTAAAAGAAGAAGAAGAAGAAGAAGAAGAAGAAGAAGAAGAAGAAAAAGAAGAAGAAGAAGAAGAAGAAGAAGAAGAAGAAGAAGAAGAAGAAGAAGAAGAAGAAGAAGAAGAAGAAGAAGAAGAAGAAGAAGAAGAAGAAGAAGAAGTGGCAGGAGGATGAAGGGGAGGAGGGCAGTAAATGTGATGCTCAGTAACAGCATGTGTTCGTGTCTGAGAAGCCATAGTGTATTGCAAGTTTTGTGGAAGTGGTGTGAGGTGAATGGGATGGCGCTATTTCAAGTGTGATCAAGGTGATAGCTACGTGATAGCGTAATTAGCAGAAAATTAACTCAAGTGCTTAGATCAGATTTCTTAACAAGCTGTCTGCCAAAATAGATGACATTAGAGGCAAAAAAAAAAATAATAACAACAAAACCAAACAAATTTATTCAACAACAACAAGGGCAACTTTAAAAAAAACAACAGCATCAGTAACATGAACAACAACAACAACAACAACAACAACAACAACAACAACAACAACAGCAACGACAACAATTACAACTAATGCTACTAAAAATCGGTGGTGATGACAGCAAGAGCAGCACCATCAGCAATCAAAGCAGCTGCAATGATTGTGACTTTAGACGCTCTACTAGCAGGCAATGCATCCATAACGATCACGTCATCAGACAGTGCGTTAGTTCACACAACAGCAACAATCAGACTCGGTACGGTTTTCTTTCTGAAATGATGTGCCAGGCGGAACGACTAAATTCCTATGAAACAAATCGATTAATTAATATGGCAATATTGAAATACTTTGAAATATGATTTTTGTGCTGCAGAAAAAAAAAAAAATCAGAAATTGCATTATGTTATATTAATTGTATTTGTCAAATTATCTGAATAGCCACATATCTTTTAATTGTTTCAGTCATTGGACCGGACTGGACCGCAGCCATAGTGTGGCTCCGTGTTGAATGATTTAGTAAAAGAACTGAACCCTTAGTAGTATTTTTTAAATTCTGGTATTTATTCTATCGGAGCCTTATTCCCGAACCGCTATGTTGTTGCTGGCACTCCGTCGCTTACGACGACGAGGGTTCCAGTTGTTCCGATCAACGGAAGAGCCTGCTCGTGAAATTAACGTGCAAGTGGCTGAGCACTCCACACACACGTGTACTCTAAAAGTAGTTCTCGGGAATATTCAGCATGACACAGTGTGACAAGGCTGACCCTTTGAATTACAGGCACAACAGAAACAGGAAGTAAGAGTGAGAGAAAGCTGTGGTGAAAGAGTACAGCAGGGTTCGCCACCATCCTCTGCCAAAGCCCGTGGAGCTTTAGGTGTTTTTCGATCAATAAATACTCACAACGCCCGGTCTGGGAATCGAAACCCCGATCCTATGACTGCGAGTCAGCTACCCTGACCACTGGGCTATTGGGCCTCCACCCCGACCCCTTAATATACGGGATATAAACAAACCAAACTGGTAGTTAAGAAGTGATAGGAGTTAAACACAAATGCACACACACACCCGCGCGCACACACACACACACACACACATTCAAACATGCATACACAGATGCATACATACGTACATACATACAACTCACAAAGTACATGTCGGTTCGGGGTTATAGTGAAAGTCGTTTCTCCAAGTTGCTACGCAGAGAGACTGGGCTTGGAACCATGTGGTTTGAAGACAAACTTCTTAAAACACAGCTGCGACTGTGCCTACACTACCTTACATTACAGTACAGCAATAAACCACGCTGTTCTGCACACGGTTACTACAATATCAAAGAAAACTCCACTACGCTGTAAATACGTATTGATTTATATTGGTTTCAAAATTTTAGCACAAGGCCAGCAATTTTGGAGAAGGAGAGAAGTCTATTACATCGACCATAGTACTCAGCTGGTATTATTTTATCGAGACCGTAAGGATGAAAAAGGTTGTCGACCTTGGCGGAATTTGAATTTATAACATACAGATGAAACGCCGCTAAGCATTTTGATCGGAGTGCTAACATTTCTTCTAGCTCGCCGCCTTGTTTATATTTTAAATATGTACCAAAATAGAAGACATCCATTGCATATAGTAGACATTAGACACTTGACTGATTCACGGTCAAGTCATATTATGTTATTTACTCAACATTTGTAATATTATTCTGCTAAAATCTAACATTTTAATCTAACAATCTCTTAACTATGACACGAAATCGAAGACAAGATCTATTATACTAACAACAATTATATCGTATTGATTTTCGTTAAGACGAAAAATGTTTTAAATAAAGTAGTATATATGCACGTACTAACGT
This sequence comes from Octopus bimaculoides, assembly GCF_046866305.1. NCBI lineage: Eukaryota > Metazoa > Mollusca > Cephalopoda > Octopoda > Octopodidae > Octopus > Octopus bimaculoides. The sequence continues at coordinate 31,960,415 of NC_142933.1, forward strand.
GTTTATGTATTTATTTTATATTTCCAAAGTAAATATCGGTAGTCACTTTGATTATGTAATCTTAATTGGAGAACCCAATTGAGGTTACATAATCGAAGCATCGAAAGAACTACCAATTTTTCCTTCTCAAAATAATATATATCAATCTGCTGAGAAGTATTGAGTACTCTTCCAATTAAATACTTGATAGGTTTATTTATGGCTATACATAAAAATGAACATGAATGCGATAGCGAAAATGTATAAGCTAGCAATCAATCGTTGAAAGATTAGTTACGAGCCACGCAAATAATATGATGAGGGAGCATATAAAATTTACTCGACTTGCAACACAAAGCGGCCAGATCTCCTGTAAATCATATAAAACCCGACATTACACAAGAACAATCGGAAAATGTAGTAGAAGTTTAAGTATAACTGAAAAGACTGGGTGGTGACGGCAAGAAGTCTTAAAATATCCTCAAGCTAAGCTAGGGGAAAACTCATCTTGTTCAATTTCTACACATTTATTTGAATTCAAACCTAAATAACTTAAAATATGAGTGGCAACACAGAACCCAGTAATCCAGGATAACTATTTTAAACTACTAATAGGTGGTGGTAGTTTAAACCTTTATAATCCCAGAGTTACTGACTAGAGATGGCGTGGGTAGGAACAACATATATGACAACTATATTTATACTAAGTACTAATGTAAAAAAAAATTCACAAATGGAGGGACTGGCAGAACACAGGGGGAAAGCTGTATGGCTCACTATCTGTTTCAATGTTATCAACTATTGTTGATAACATTGAAACAGTTAGTTTTTAAATCTGCGCTTTTCATTTTCTGTTAGCCAGTATACCGAATGAATTAATAGCACAGTCATTATTTAAATTTCATCAGAGCTGTTTCAAAGCCAACTAAAAGGTGATTTTGATGAGCAATAGTAATACAGCAGAATAATTGTTTTTGCGAGTGATGGTTAACGTGACCTGAAGCACGGGGTATAGCTTCAGTATTACTCAGGGCAGGAATTAAAGCCAAACTATCAATCTAATAAATTAGCAATTATAACATATGTAGAAGAACAAGGCTTCAAAATCCCTGAGTGGCACTCCGGAGCCTTAAACTGTGAGCTCCTACACTTGTGTAACTTCCACAACTAATATTGAGGTCTTTGAAAAAGAAATAACTAACAGGACCAGATCTACTTCGTCTAAATAAGCCATTACAAAAATTGCGCAAACGAATGACATAATTGCTATGATTTTGCCAGTAGCACAGCATCAGCTGTCAAAACATTAAATCTAAATCAACCTCACACCTACAGTTATTTCACTACACAAGCTGTCACAACAAGCCCATCGTTGTAGTGAATTAAACTAAAAGTTGCTTCACTACAACAGCTGTCAGAAAAGCGAGACTTCATGGCACACAAGAGGAATAATTATTGGGGAAGCGCAATAGAAGCAAATGAAGCTGAAGAGAGAGGCACTGAAGATTATTGATGCATCGCCGTCTAAGGAAATTCGGAAAGTGATGTGAAGAGAAAGTTGAGCATCTAGTCATCCAGTTTCTATGTTTCTGTGTTCAATTCCACCACCAAGCAAGACACCAAAATACGCTTGTGAATATCTATTGTCATAGCGGAGACTGCTTTTGTCGGGGAAGCGGGAAAATGAGCAACGAAAGTTGCAAAACTGACGATGACATTTAAAGATATTACTTTTATACGGTATTGAGTAGTTCTTCATTAGGCATATTAGAAATGAAGAAGTCAATGAAATTGGAAGGGGAGAAGAAAAAAACCTACGGAATACTTTCGGTGGAAAATATTCGAACGTTTGTTATACAAGCTGTAATATTTTTTCAAGGCTGAACACCAACCCACTTTTGATATGTACAATTGTATGTATACATCGCAAAATAGACGAGGATGTGCTTTCATATAATAGTTGGTGTACGCGGTTGATGAATTCCTATTGATATAGGAAAGCCCCAACTCGGTGAGCTGACAGGATCATCAGCATGCAGAGCGAAATGCTTAGCAACATCTCATCCATCTTCAGATTCTGAGTTCAAATTCCGCCGAGGTCGACTTTACCTTTCATCCTTTCAGGTCAATAAAATAAGTACCAGTTGTACACTAGAGATCGATGTAATCGACTTATCCCCTACCCCGGAATTACTGGTGTTGTACCAAAATTTGAAACCAATATGGGGATACCCCATATTGCAGAAAAAAAAATCCTAAGGATAACTAGTTTGAAATTATGACCACCAATTTCATGATCTGGATTTTCAATACGACCTTGAATAGATGTTAACAACTTTGATATCTAAAATCTTGATACACTTAATTGTATAAAAGCAATATACTATATTGCTTGTGTGATGCATCAACGCACGGCGTTTTTTCTCGTAATTTTTTCAACATCTATGTGTCCGCCATTTTCGTTGTTACTGCCAACCAATTAATCTTATAAAATGCATTTATTTATCATTCCAAAAACATATTTCATATTTTATTTTACATTGCTGTCTGCATATTCACATTACCCCACCCTCTTCTTACTCCGCTATCCTTGTTTATCTCTTCCTCAACATTTTTGCCAACACCAACATGCGCTCTCCTCCACTTCAGTTTGGTTTTGCCTGCACCGATTCAACTCACGATGTTCAATGCCTTGAAAATACTTGTTAATACCAAACCATTCTTTTTCCACCTTTTCCTTGTTAAACCATACACTACTTTATATGATCTGTATATTGTGACTAAATTATTTTAAGGAGTTTTCTCTAATATACTCGAAGAAAGAATTGCTGGTGCGTTGTATGCATTTCAATAATATTATTCTATTTATTGTTTGCTAGGTGGGTTTGTTTTTCTTTTATTTTGCAGCTTATTCAGCAGTAACGTACTAGTCTTCTATGTCCTGAATATCCCTGCCTCTTTCTCTACCCTGTAATTGTTATATTTATTTAATGAGTATGTCTTAATTGCAATCATTAATTGCCCGGTTTCTCTATTAAATGTTGAACATTTGCTTCCCTTACAGATGTAATCATTACAAAATTTAATTTATTGTTTAAACAGCTTTAAAATGGGTAACTACTGCAATATTCATGACATCATATGCCTCCACAAAATTCCGTTCAAACGAATACCTAATTTAGAAATGCAATTAACAATACATATTTTGTCTCATATTCAAACACAGTCTTGAAGCAAAAGAGAAAGTAGTCGCGTACAGTTGACTGAAATGGAGTCCGGCCGATACATCAAGTGCTTCAATCTTGAAAGGATGAACTCGAGACGGGGTTTGTTGTACTCAGAGGTAAATAGACGTAAATAAATAACACAGGATATTATGTTCCCGACCCATGTTCTACCGCTTATTTTCTTGGACTGTGTCTGTCCTACTTTTAAGATTATGTAACTATCCTCTCTTCATTGTATGTTTAAATTCAACATGAATGAAGATTTATCAAATCTGCGCAAATCTTCACATGATATACTATTCAATAACGGTATTTAGTAACTCGAGGGTAGTACAGAATAATACACACACACACACACACACACACACACACACACACACACACATACACATACACACACACAAATAACACACACAAACACGCACACATACACACACACACACAGATACGATTATATGATTCGTGCATGTGTACCTACATATTTAACATATAAAGATATAATATAAAAGTACACATGTACACTCACACATATATATATATATATATATATATATATATATATATATATATATATATATATATATATATATATATATATATATATATATATATATATATATATATATATATATGTATGTATGTATGTATACATGTATGTATGTATGCATATATGTATGTATGTATATTTGTTTGTATGTATATATGTACATACAACCATATGTACGCATTTAGAAATTGAAAGGCCAAGGATCATCTATCCAAATGTTTAATTTGAATTATGTACTTCCTCGACATCTTATTATAAATCATTCTGATAAACGATACTGCTAAGGAAGCGGAGAAAGTCTAAAAGAAGGGAACAACAACATCGACAACACGTATGACATTGATACCTTCTACAACAACAACAGCCACAACAACAGCAACGACATTACGAACAACCAAGACATTGGCAACTAGTAACACGGATAGCAGAAAAATTTACAGTTTCCACAAGTGTAGCACCTGTTGATAATCCCTAATATTGTAATATTTTATTCATTAACTGTAGGGACGGACGTAACTGGATAGTTCCTGCATAAACAAGTTGATTTATTATTCGTTTTTTAACCATGTTTTCCCTCCGTTTTCTTACTATTTACTTATATATGTAAATATTAAATATATTTATTACTAAAATATAAACATGTAAAATTTTTCAAGTAAAACTATCAGAGATAGAAAAAGAGTCCATTTAAGCTATTACATTGGAATTTACAAAATATCGACTAGGTGGCCATGTATAAATCTACCTACGTACTATGTATATATGTGTGCGTGTAGACATTTTATTGTGTGGGTACGTGTTTTTTTTTCTTACCTATACATACCAATATATAAAGGATTCGTCGAGTTGTTATATTTAACTTTTTTTTTTTTGAGAAAACCTTTGCGAGCCAAAATGAGAAGTGGACCCCAGCTTAAAATTATACACTCTTAAGGTAGCGACCTGCTTGAATCTATGCTCAAATTCCGGAGAGATCAATTTTGCCGTTCATCCCTGCCAGGCTGATAAAATAAATACCTTACATTATTTGCATTTACTGGATATTTGTCCTCGTCTTGTTTGTTGTTAACACAACGTTTCGGCTGATATACCCTCCAGTCTTCATCAGGTGTCTTGGGAAAATTTCGAATCTGGGTTCTCAATCCTAAGGTATTTTTCGATGTTGTTGTTGTCATTATTATTATTATTATTATTATTATTATTATTCACGAACTCGGAATATTGGGGTTAGTAGACCACGCTCTTAACCACAACGCCATATGCTCGTGGGCAATCATGGAGTGAATTTTAGGGCTTATAAATCTAATATTTTCCTATCCTTCCTTAATACCGGCTCCCATAAGCTATTGATATCTGCTTAGGAGATTGTTGTGTCCTAGTATATGTGCCTCCGAAGCCGACCGAGTGCAGATATGAGTAGTGTATGGGAACCAGTATTAAGGAAGGATAGGAAAATATTAGATTCATAAGCCCTAAAATTCACTCTATAATTGCCCACGAGCATATGGCGTAGTGGTTAAGAGCGCGGGCTACTATCCCCAAGTGACATAAATAATAACAATAACAACAACAACAACAACAACAATAATAATAATAATAATAATAATAATAATAATAATAATAATAATAAAATAATAACAACAACAACAACAACAACAACAACAACAGCAACAACAACATCGAATGAGAACTCAGGTTCAAAATTTCCCCAGGACACCTGATGAAGGCTGGAATGTATATCAGCCGAAACGTTGTGTTAACAACAAACAAGATGAGGACAAATGTCCGTCAAATGTAAATAACGTAAATAATGTACATAAATCCTCATCTCTTAAATACAGAAAATAAATTTCTGTTGAGCACTGGTACTGATATAATCGACTCATACCCCCACCCCCACTCGAAATTACGGGTGTTGTGCTGAAATTTACGCCCCAGTCTTGAAATATTGAATTGTTCGTTATTTTGTTCTATAGATTTATTGACAGCATCAATATGGCAGACCCAATATCAGCATCAACATCACAGAACATGTACAAGTTTGCTGCAAACGTATCTCTAACTGCTGACCATATTGTTTCGGAGAACATCACCGTCTTGGATGTGGCCGAATCCTTTATGTTCTGATTTGGAAAGTTCTGGAGGCCACTAGTAGCAAGCGTCATCTATCCATGAATGTCGTCATATTCTTCGCTGGCAGACATCAAGCAGATCCAGACCATTAACAACAATAAGCTCAGCACATTGATGAAAGTCATCAGCAAGCAGGTCAAGATCACATCTGATGTGTATATATGAACAGTATACATAGCATAAGACGCGTATACATAAATACAACAGTCTAAACTTGTGCAATATTTTACATCATTTTAGAGTTACATTAACGGCTTCTAATTAAAATTTTCTTATTAAATGTGAGCTCTGTTATTTTATAAAGAGCAAATTCTTCAGTCAATCACTTAATCGATACAAAGTTTTAGTCCGGTTTTGGCTTCAGAAGCTTTTTCATGAATACTTTATAAATACATACATACATACATACAGTTGGAAATCAGCTGTTGGTAGAAATGAGAGCCCAAGTTTGAAATCTCCCCAAGTTGTGGAAATCAGCGGATGTTAGCATAAAGCTGAATATCAGGTCTATACCTGTAAATATTGGGTCACTGGGGTATGCAACACACTGCCTAATACCAATCTTGAGGAATTAAATTTCTCAAAACCGAAATGGAGAAAGCTAATTCAAGGACTACAGACCCAAGCCATCACAGGAACTGTAAAAATCTGTAAAACTTTCCGGAAGCTTATCATTTAAGTATATATGACAATATCTTGATATGCAAGTATATGCATGAGAAGATTACATAAAGCAAAAGAATACATATCTGCAGGTATACATATCAGCACGTATACATACATACATACATACATACATACATACATACATACGTACGTACATACATACATACATACACACATATATATGTTGTTTTTTCTCTCTAATTTTATGTTCACAGTTCTCCGTTACTTAATTTCTACCACTATGCACCTTTTCCTTGTCTATTCCAACTCAGAGTTGTGGCCGTTGTGTGTAATTTTGCAAAAACATAAAGAGGAACGCTCCAACGTGTCAACAGCAAGTATATCATTTACATCTCTGTAACATATTATCTTCAAGGTTTTCCTTTCTGAGAATTGCATCGGGCCTCATAGTTAGATGGTCATTTTTGCTTATAAAAGTGTGCTACATTTTGGGTGCTAACGTTTTTTTAAAAATTATAAATGTTTACCTGTCATATCGCTTGACTTGATGTATCCTTTTATTCTGTTATTCTTTTACACGTTTCAGTTATTTCACTGTTTCCATGCTGGAGCACCACCTCAAAAGGTTTTAGTCAAACTAACTTATTCTTTGTAAGCCTAGTATTAATTCTATCGTCCTCTTTTGCCGAACCGCTAGGTTAAGGAGACGTAAGCACACCAGAATCGGTTGTCAAGCAATAGTTGGAGGACAAACACAGACACACACGCACACACAAATACATGCACGCACGTCTAAATTTTGCACGATTTGTTACTCTCTCTTTTAGTCCCCCTCATACTTTCTTACTCTTTTCTTTTTCTAGCTCCTCCTCTCTCTCACATTTCTTGGCACACTCTTTCTTTAACTCCCACTTTTCCTCCTCGTCTATCTCCCCTGTACCTTTCCCTTTGTCTCTTTGATTTCTCTAATCCTTCAATCCCACTGCCCCTACCCCCATTTCTCCTTACACATGACCGGTGTCCGGTCAGCCATGATCTTTTGTTCTAGGCCTGACTACCGACCGCCAACCCCTCTTATTTCCATCTCTTATGCTCCTGCCTTAAGGCACTTCATACATTCCAGTTCAATTTGTTTCGTCCTCAATCGAAAGACACCTGTTGTTATATTCTTGTTGCTTGCAACGGGAGAACTTACATTTGTAAATGCATGTTCTCCCGTTTTTGTTTTTTTTTTGTCTTTGTTGCCGTACACATTCGCTAGCTTTCTTACAAAAAATCTAATGCTCTTAGCTTAAACGTTTTTGCGGGGCAACCAGATCGAACAGTCTCCAGTTAGCTGCCCGAAACTGTAACGACATCTGGTAACTTGACTGAAGATAGAAGACTACTGATGTCCCGTTTTTGTTTTTTTTTCCTATCCGCCTTTGTATCATCTATCTCTCTGAATGTTTTATTTTCCTCTATTGCATTTTTGTTCCATTATATATATATATATAAGCACGAAGGGCTTCTTTCAATTTCCGTCTACCAAATCCACTAACAAGGCTTTGCTTGGCTCGAAGTTATAGTAGAAAACAGTTGTCCGAGGTGTTATGCAGTGGGACTGAACCCGGAACAATGTGGTTGGAAAGCAGACGTCTTACCACACACACACACCACCTGTATTTTCATTTTAAATTTCAAGATTGCAAAAGCATTACCTTCAATTTAACAATTATTATTGCGTTTTACGGTTCAACATAGACTACTTTGCTGTTATAAGTTATTGTGGTTCAGATATTGTTTGGCAATGTACCCATGCATGACTTGCTGAAAAGCAGAAACATATTTCGCCTGCTACATTGTTTTTCTTTTTATCTGCAGCTTTTCTCCTTTATACAATGAATACATTTTATATATTGAATTTTAATCTACAAGTCATCGGTTGTTAATCACCATATAAGAAGCATTGGGCTTTCGCATTAGAGTTGTTTAATACCAGCGTGCATGATATATATATTCTGCAGATGAAAACTTTTTGGATGATCTCACACTGCATTAGACTCTCCTTACCCGAAGACATGCATGAATACAGCTATTGATGGGTCATATTAATGCAATAATGTGTATTATACACGTAACATGCAGCAATAACAAGCTGATAGTGATGCACCGAAACAATTGTAGAGATTTGTAATATAACTTGTTCATTCCATCTTCCGTATAAAAATCCTTATGTGTGTGTGTGTGTGTGTGTGTGTATATATATATATATATATATATATATATATATGCGTGTGTGTATGTGTGTGTGTATGTGTGTGTGTGTGTGTTTGTAAACTTAAAAGGTAAATGCACACAGTTTATACATTTTATAAGATAGAATATTTATAGAGTCTACTGGTTTCTCTTCAATGAAACTCTTCATTATATATTATTCTATTCTTTTATTCTTTTACTTGTTTCAGTCGTTTTACTGCGGCAATGCTGGAGCACCGCCTTAGAAAGTTTTAGTTGAACAAATCGACCCCATGACATAATTGTTAAAGCCCAGTACTCATGCAATCGCCACTTTTGCCGAACCACTAGGTTATGGGAATGTAAACACGCCAACACCGGTTGTCAAGCGGTGATGAGGGAACAAACACAGATGTAGACACACACGCAAACGCACACGTACACACACACACACACACACACACACACACACACACACACACACACACATATATATATATATATATATATATACATACATACATACATATATACAACGGGCCTTTTTCAGTTTCCGTCTATCAAATCCACTCACAAGGCTTTGCTCGACCCGCAGCTATGGTAGAAAACACTTGCCGAATGTGCCACGCAGTGGGACTGAAGCCAGAATCATGTGGGAAGCAAATATATATATGCATATATATATATATACATAAATACATGCACACACACACACACACACACACACACACACACACACACACACACACACACACACACACACACACACACACACATATATATATGAAGAAAAAAAGCGATACCTGTTGACTAATGGTTTCTGGGTTATTTCACTTCCTCGGTGCAGGACAATCGTCGGCTAGAGATGGCAGCTACTCAACCTTGCTCATAGTATATACTTTTAAAGCGACACACTGCTGCTGATCTCGGGAAGAGAAAAACAACTTGTTTTAAATCTCTAAGCGAGAAATATGTTGGAAAATAGACTTTACACTTAGGTCCTGTTACCACATAGTTCTAGCTCAGAGATTTAAAATTTGTTTTTCTCTTTACGAGATCAGCGATTGTGTGTCGCTTTAAAAGTATATACTATAAGCTAGATCGAGTAGCTGCCATATCTAGCCAACGATTGTCCTGTACCGAGGAAGAAAATTACCCAGAAACCACTGGTCTACAAGTATCGCTAAGGCTAGAATGGGAGCAATGAACAGAACATGTGTAGGTAGCCAGCGGGAAAAAATGCTTTTCCTGGGACTATAAAGTTGTAACATCGTCCTGTCCTCTGTAGGTCTGCCACATTGTGATGGTAAGTAGACTTTACTATACATATATTTATCAAAGCACCGGACATCTCTCAGTTTCCGTCTACCAATCTCCTAACAAGGCTTAGATCATCCAGGGGATAAAGCAAACAGTCATTTACTCAAGGTAACACGCAGTCCGACTGACCTCAGTAACATACGACTGAAAAGGAAAAGTCAAACCACACAACTACTCGGGTGGCTATCACGTTATTTTTTCTTATGTCTCCATATTGTTTTAATATTACGGAACTAAAATAGGGAGCGATTAAAATGGGAACCATTTCAAACACTCAATCCACAGAAAGATATTCAGATCCTTTTTCTATCTTTTTTTTTTCTTTTCAATTTAATTTTATCGATTTTATCGCAGCATTTCAATGACAGCCGATGATTGCACTAAGATTTAATAGCAAGGTGTGAGATAATTGTAGAACTGGGTGAAAGAGTTTAAAGTCGTTGTTTAATAGAATGGGACAGAGTTAACTCGAGTCAAATATTCAGATTTATAGACCTCTGATATAATCTTTGAAATTATCCTGCATATATCTTTTTTAGTTATGCAAATGTATGATTTTCACACAGCCGGTTTTAAATGAGATGATATGCAAACATTCAGATTACACATACATATACACACATACAACCATACATAATATAGCCACGAATAGGTAACACACACATGAGTAGTAACATTGATAAACAAACACGAACACACAAGCAATCTCTCTCACTATACTCTTATATTTAATTTCATATGTGAATGTGAGAGCGTGCGTTTGTGTGTACGCGTTCAAGTGACAGTTTCTGAAGGCTGCCAATTATAGACATACATACACGCACGCACACACACACGCACACAAAAACACACAAAAACACACAAACATATATATATATATAGACAACTACACACGCAGACATATGAATGTATAAATAAACATATATGTATATATATATATATATATGTATATATATATATATATATATATATATATATATATATATATATATATATATATATATATATATATATATATACATATATATATATATATATATATATATATACATATATATATATATATAAATATATATATATATATATATATATATATATATATATATATATATATATATATATATATATATATATATATATATATATTTATATATGTATACATTAGCATACACATATACATTTATATAAAGATATATGTATATGTATATGTATACATATATAAATGTATGCATATTTGTATATACGTATATATGATCATATGGAATGTATGTACATACACATACATTTGTATATATATATATATATATATATATATATATATATATATATATATATACGTAAACGTACACATAATAATGCATACACACACACCCACACGCAAAAACACACGCACGCACACACACACACACATACACACACACACACACACACACACACACTCATACATTTTTTTCCATATATAAATGGATATATGTATTATTCATATTCTTCTGTACTTGCTACACATACAAATACATAAACTGCCAGATGGCACAGACTATATTCCCTAATTATTTCCTTTGTTTCTGTCGAGTTATTTTTTTTAAAAAAACAATAATAATTAAACGTATTCTTGCACGCATTCGTCGAAACATTCAAATGTTCATGTACAGGACAACGCTCGCGCGCACGCACGCGTGCACACATATGCAACTCACGCACGTATCTAAAAATGTGTACGTGAAAATATACGACATTATAGTATAAGTGCCTATATTCATATACTATATTAGTACCTATATATATGTACATGTATGTTCACGCGTACTTGCGTATGCATATATGTAGATAGAAGTATATATATATATATATATATATATATATATATATACTAAATTGTTTTCACTTAGTTCAGCTCTCTCTCTGTGTTTGTCATTCATATATGTGTCTATGAATGTGACCATTAATGTATCGCTGTGTGCTTGTGTGTGTTTTGTTTGTATCCCTATGTGTGTGCATGCACTTGAGTGTACGCATAAATATTATGTCCATATCTATGTGAATACGCTTTCAATTATATATGCATGTATATATATATACATGTGTGCGTGTATACATGTATATGTATATATATATGCTCGTATATATATATATATATATATATATATATATATATATATATATATATATATATATATGTACATACACATATACGTCATGCGTGAGGCTGTTCGTTCATGCCTGTTTCGAAACATATTTGATTTTTGTTGACAATTATTTCAAGCGAATGACGTATAAAACATTATTTTTTATACATTTATAATATATCATTTTACGGTTTGGCTTGACTGTTTGATATTTTTCACTTTATAATTATAGACAACGATGATTTTTTTTAAAGTTTACTTGAGAATTTGTTCGCGTCTGCACTGGCAATTTTTTTTTTCTTTTTGTTATACATGTTCATTTTTTGTTCATTGATTAATATGGTCGGTATAAGTGCATGATTATATACTGTAAGCAGCCTTACGACAATAACTAGGAAATATATATGTATAGATAATTGTATGCTTATATATATATATATATATATATATATATATATATATACATGCATACATGTATATATGTATACAAATATATACACATATATACATATAGATATACATACACGGCAAACATATATACATATATATATTTATGTACATATATATATATATATATATATATATATATATATATCTATATATATATATATATATATATATATATATATATATATATATTATATGCATATATATAAACACATTCAAATATATATATACACCATATGTTTTATATAAATAAATCTACAAATAAAGAGATAAATATAATTACATGTTTATACATAAATATATATATAGATGCGTGTTTGTGTGAAAACGTATATGCATACACAAAATTATATATGTATATATGCCGGTATGTGTATTTCTGCATATATGTATTCGCATGCTGTTAATGTGAATATTTGCGTTTATTTTTTCGTTTGTGTATGTTTATATATAAGTATGAGTAGGGAAGTGCATGCTTATGTGTGAGCTATCAAATCCTATTGCCTACAATTTATATTTTATTTGAGAAATGCCAAAAGATTTAAGGAAGATAACAACAACTAAACATCAGCCACTTTAAAGGAATAAGAGAAATATTATGCTCGTTGAAAATCTCCTATTTTTACATTCAATTTACATTTATGTATAAAAGCCCAGAAAATGGTTTGATATTCTTTATGGGAATCTTAAATATTTTCTATGCAGAATAGGATTTATTGACGGTTAATTATTATATCTTAACTTCCTGCGCTGTCACAGAGATGCCAATCATTTTGTTCACTTCTGCTCTATTCTTGAATTTGAAAATGGCGAATTTTCCTTGAAATTTCATTTTGGTTTATTTCATTAAATGCTAGCTTTTGTTTTTCACCTCGTTGCAGTCAGTGAATATATTCGAATATGTATATACTTATCCACAAACACACAACAATAACAACAATAATAATAATAATCCCTTCTACTATAGACACAAAGCCTGAAATTTTAGGTGAGAGGACTAGTCCATTTCATCGACCCCAGTATTTCATTGGTACTTGATTTATTGGCCCTGAAAGGATGAAAGGCAAAGTCGACCTCAGCAGAATAATAATAATAATGATACTTTCTACTAAAGGCACAATGCCTGCAATTTGGTGGGGTGGGAACTAGTCGATTATGTCGACCCTAGTGTTTCACTGGTACTTGATTTATCGTCACCGAAATGATGAAAGACACAATCGACTTCGGCAGAATTTGAACTCAGAACGTAAAGACGGACCAAATGCCGCAAGCTATTTTCCCCGGTGTGCTAATGTTTCTGCCAGCTCACTGCCGTCATGTTGCTACTACTACTACTACTACTACTACTACTACTACTACTACTACTACTACTAGTAGTAGTAGTAGTTGTAGTATTAATAATAATAATAATAATAATAATGATGATGATGATGATGATGATGATCATGATGATCATGATGACGACGACAAGGACGACGACGACGACGACGATGGCGGCGACTTGATGCAGTACCAGGCAGTGACCCTGATGTCTTCTGATCATAAATGATTGGAAGTGTTATCAAGCACATTGTTTTATCTTGGTATAAAAGATGGGTTACATCTGCTCAATACCACACATTTGCTTGTCAGTTGTTTGACCTGAACCAGTTGAGCATGTCCCTTGGTGGTTGATGATGTGTGCATCTCTGATCACGAGCAGAAGTAGTGGAG
>NC_142933.1:31979750-31984750 GCF_046866305.1 Octopus bimaculoides
AACACAGCAACATTGATCTTGCTCGTCATAGTCAGATAAATGATATATCAGTCAATTATGTTATTTATTTAACCGATATGGGTACATAATGCTACTGCTCTATTGTTGACGCTGTTGTTGGTGTTACTGCCGTTTAAACAATCTTACGAAAGAGATTGCTGTATTCCAAGAGCCAGCTGGGAATATATGTTGTTAGGCTTTCTATTTATATTGGAAGGTAAGTTGGGGAGAACAAGCATACTATAGTAGTGTGTGGTAGAGCAGAGTGTTGTGAAATGGAGTAGAAAGATATTACAGATACTTCAAGCCGCACCAACCGGTAGCACACCCAGAGTTAGACCATATGTAAGATGACTAGATGATATCCATAGTCTCTGTTAGTCAATTTGGGGAATAAAATGGGAGAGTTTAACAGCAATTGCTTTTTATAGGAGCCTGTGTAGGAGGTGACTGAAGGGGTCTATCCCACTTACTGTCCCAGGAATAGTGGGCGGCGAAAATGAATGTATAGAATATTAATTTGGAATTATTAAGACTATACAGTAATATCACTTGAAGCATTGTGTTATATGAGAGATTCTGACAATATTACAGGAAATTATCATTCAATCACAAAGGATCATCAGAAGCATACGCTCTGCGTTACATGTTTCGTTACTGATTACTGTGTGAACTGATAGCCGACTCCATAAGGGAAGCTTTGTGTGATCATTGCACGATACACAAAATCATCAGCTTATAATATTCAACTCTCTCTCTCTCCCACACTGTCCCTCTCTTTCGCTTTCTCTCACTCACTATGTGCGTGTATATATATTTATATATATATATGTATATGTATATATGTATATATATATATATATATATATATATATATATATATATATATATATATATATATATATATATATATATATATATATATATATACATATATATATATATATATACACAAATATATACATATATATGTATATATATATATATATGTATATGTATATATATATGTATATGTATATATACATATATATATATATATATATATATATATATATATATATATATATATATATATATATATATATATATATATATATACATACACCCACACATATGAGTGTGAGTATATGTATAAACGTAAAACTTCGAGCGAAATTGTTTGCCTCTGTGTGTGTGTTCATGCGTGCGTGCGTGTGCTTATGCGTGTGTGTGTGTGTGTGTTGTGTGTGTGTGTGTGTGTGTGTGTGTGTGTGTAAATCGGCATAAATTAAAATCTACGTACAGTTGTTCATTAGTTGTATTCATAGGTGCATGTTTCTATGTGCCTACGTGTATATGACGTGGATCAACGTGTATTATAATTATGTATAACTTCAAGACGTGAACCATTTCTATTTGTCTTTGCATGTCTGTATATGTGATATTGTGTAAGCCCCTGTCTGAGTTACAGCCGAAACTTGGCACTAAATGTAATTAGAGGAGGCCGGTTCAATGTTGGGTATTGTAGGGGGTAGCAGCATTATAGAGATTGGCCTCGGCTTAACAGGATTCAATACCTCCGTCAGTCACATGTATTGCAAGCGGGGCATGCCCAGCCTTCGTAAATGTAATTATGAAAATATTTTAAGGGTCAATAAAACCTGGCTTGTATTTTTTCTTTTTCTTTTTCTTTTTCTTCTCTCTCTTTTCAGACCAAGGGCGGTGGGAATGTGGGTGCATCGAAGTAAATGAACTAATACAAAAAAAAAAAGAAAAAAAATCGCGAAAAAAGAAAGAAAGAAAGATAGAAAAGGAAAAACAGAAACGAAAGAAATATTTAAAAAAACAAATATTAAACATGCAAAATACGAACGAGGTTAACAACAATAGCAGGAGCAGTAGCATCAACAACAACAACAAAAACAACTACGACAGCAACAACGATAACCAACTATAAAAAAATACATTAAGTTAACAAAAGTATTCACAAGCCTCACCACCGCCAACTCCACCAACGACAGCGACATTAACTGTAAATCAAAGAATGAGAAGACACGGGACAGAATATCAGGATATTGTATGTGGTTGATTAATCTGCTAGAAATAATAGCTGAGTTTAACACGTTTTTATTTTGAAATATTGGATAAAACAGAGCAGTGTTGTTTAGATAAACAATAGAAAAAATATAACGGCGTGGTCATTGTTGGAACGCCGCTGATCTTGTATATAACCAATTAGCGTTGAACTGGGGTTAAACAAAGACAATACTGATAACTCAATAGAAGCAGCAGCAGAAATAATAATAGTTTGTATAAATTTAACTGCGGTAATACCATTTCCACTACCACCAACACCACGACCTCTATCACTGCCGTTACTACCACCGTCCCCACCATAATCATCATCATCAACATCATTAAAATCATCACCACAACCTTCATTACCACGGCCATCAGTACTACCACCCAAACAATCAATACCACTACTATTAGCACCTTCACCATCACCACTCCACCATCACCACTCCACCATCACCACTCCACCATCACCACTAGCACAGCCATCGCCGCTGCCACGCCTATGACCACTACTGTCCTTACTACCAACACCAACACTAGCACACTTATCACCACCGCCATCACCACGATCACCAACACCATTACAACCACTAGCACTTTCGACACCATTACCATCAACACCACCACCATCTGCACCACTAACATGATCCCTACTGGTTTTGCTAGCACAGCCATCCCACCACAGAATCACTGCCACACAAGACAGCGCCACCAACGGCAGCAACACAAACAAGAATTGAAGAAAAAACAAGAGCAAGCACACCAATGGCATGAAAAGAACTCAAATCGTCAATGGAACCAATGAGACTGCGGGAAAACAGAAACTTAAGACAACAGCAGCAACAGCAACAACAACATTACTAAAAATAGGTGGTTGTAACATCAAGAAACAAAACCAACAATTACAATAAGAGCAACAACAACAATAGTTTAAAATATAGCACCAACAGTCGTAACTTGCTCAGTAGCAATAAAAGAAACACTACTACTACTACTACTACTACTACTACTACTACTACAATCGCCAGCGGTGAAGTACTGCTACTGATGAGCGTTAATTCCAAGTGAAATTGGCTTGCCAATACACTACTCTCGATCGCTGTGTGGTGGTTAACTCCCCTGTCAGCACATAGACTTCTACTATGTTTGTGGCCAAAAGGGACTTTGACTTTTTGTTTCTAGCAATATATGTGCAACCCGGCACCCTCAGTCACTGTTAGTGACAACTGAAATTCTCCTTTTTTGGCTTTATATTGCGTCTAGCCACCTTTATTAAATTATTATATATATAGGCATAGGTGTGGTGGTGTGACAAGAAGTTTGCCTCTCAGTCACATGGATTCGGATGCAGTTCCAATGCATGGCAGCTTACGCAAGTGTCTTCTATTATTGCCTCGGGCCGAATAAAACCTATATGTGTGTGTGTGTGTGTGTGTGTGTGTATGTGTGTGTGTGTGTGTGTGTGTGTGCGTGTGTGTGTGCGTGTGTTTGTTTGTGTGTGTGTGTGTGTGTGTGTGTGTGTGTGTGTCTGTGTCTGTGCTTGTGTGTCTGTGCTAGTATTGGTATAATGTCTGCTCTCCTCATTGACCACAACCTTCATATTTCCCACGTCAAATCGTCATAATTGTTTTTTTTTTCGTCTTCTTTCACTTTGATCCAAGTTTTCAATGTCGTTGGTTAAGCCTGTCCAGAAATTTAACATTAGTTTCACGTCTATCATTGGCTCTAGCAATGTATACGCTGGAGGTAGATAAGCTCCTAAGTAATGGGGGTAAGAATATAGCGTTGGTGAATAAGGCTGTGAATAAAATTCCCGAAACGAAATTTTTCGAAGCGAAAGCCCCTTGTAGGGAAGATGAAGTCATCTATTCTTGAACTGTTCAAATTGTGTCCGCAACGTTCAGTTTATGTACAATTTCTGTTCACTAGTCAGTAAAATTGGAAGTCCATGTCTACAACATTTATTTTCTCATGTGTGCACCGGCTAAGCTTTTCGATTATGGAATTTAAGAATGCCACCGGGTCAAGCGATTTTTTGAAAATCCTTTCACTCTCGGCCTAACATGGTTTGCATCGTTTGCTCCCGTTGAAGCATGGTCCAGAATTTTGCAGAAGCTTCCATTTAATCTTGTATGACGTTCCAACTTCTTTTAAATGCAATATGTATTTCGTTACAGACGTAAAGTTGCCGCTGTGTAGGAGTCTAAATGAAGACATGTGGCTCTTTAGTTCCCCTCCATACATTTTCGTCTATATATGAGTGTGTGTGTGTGTGCGCGCGCGTGCGCGTGGGTGTGTTTGTGTGTGCATCATATATATATATATAATCATCGTCATCATCATCTTCATACATCAATTTACATATTGGTAAGATTTGAACATTTAGTTGCGCTCCCAGTCTGTTTTTATTCCAATTCCCTCTACCTGTTAAATGTGTCGCTCATATATTTGATAATTGGCAAGGTGTTTGACGGTTGAACTTCTTTCTTAAAATCGACTAGTTTGCTGGATATAGAGAGTACATTTAACATAACAACAGATTTTTGCAGTTTGATACTAAAAACTGTCAAGCGTCAATTATTCAATCTTGTTAGATGTAGTGACTCGTTTGGCGAAATCTTAAACTGAATTGAATGATTTCGAGATAGACATTGTCTTTTAAAACAGAAATAACTCTACTGTCTGCTGACTTAGTCATTCTTTCTGTTATTTTCTTCTATATTAGTCGTATTTAACGTGATTTCTGCAATCAGGGAGGACGGGAATTGTAGAAATCTCGATTTCGTTTCTTTTTCTTCGTTCCATTTTTTGCATGCATTTCTTCACGTCTTTTTCTTGTTTTTTTTTTCCACGTTTTCCTTATTTTATCACTGTCCACCTTCCTTGCTTTTAAAATATATAGAATACATAAAATACATAACGTATTTTATATATGCGACTAC
>NC_142933.1:31987250-31989750 GCF_046866305.1 Octopus bimaculoides
TATTTGCTGCATGTGTGTGTGTGTGTGAGTGTGTGTGTGTGTGTGTGTGTGTGTGTGTGTGTGTGTGTGTGTGTGTGAAAATGTGTACAGTATGCGCCTGTATGTATCTATGGATGTTTTTGTGTATGTGTTCCTATTCTGCCACATATGTGTGGCTTTGTCTATTGCTATGAATGCGCCTATGCATTTGTGATGATGTACACGTGTGCAAACGTATATGTATACGTATGCATGTGTCTATCGAACATGGAGATGTGCATGTTTATATATATGTGTGTGTGAGCGTGCGTGGGGGTGTATGTAAGTATTTATACACACTCATATTTATATATACGTATATTTTATATGTATTTATATGAGTGCATGCGTACATTGTGAGCGTGATTTAACAATGAGCACGTGTCTTTTCTGTATATGTCTAAATGTGTGTCTATTTGTATAAGTGTATTTTCATTTATGTGCTTGTATACATGTTATGCTCATGTTAGTTTGTATGTACGTGCACTTTCCTTCTTAAATATGTGTCTACGTATGTGTATCTGTATTTGAATGTATATGTCTATCTGAAGATGTATTCCCGTATATGTATACCCATACACCTTTGTGTAAACTTGCGTGCATATATATATAACACACCACAGAAACACCAACACACACACACACACACAGATATTTGTGAGTCACTGTATATATTCATGTGTGCGTATATGTATGGCTAGTAATGTGGAGGAGTGTCTGTCTATAAGTGCATTTTACTGTATTTATATGTACGATCATGTGCGGTCGTGAATGCGAGTGTATGAGTGTGCCTCGGTGCGTGTGCGTATATGTATGTGTGTGTTTGCGTGTGTGTGTGTGTGTGTGTGTGTGTGTGTGTGTGTGCGTGTGTGTGTGTGTGTGTGTGTTTCTGAGTGTGTTTGTGTGGGCGCGTGTATGTGACAGCCGGTGGTGGTAGGAACAGATGTGGGTGCGAATTGACTGTGGGGTGGGGATGATGTGGTGGCTGGAGGCATTTTTTATTTTGTTTTTTCATTGTAAATATTGCAATGGTTGTAAGATAGGGGTGCGTATGACGGGTTAGTCAGGGTGAAAGCAGAGAGAGAAGCAAGGGATGATAACAGGGTGGGTGACAGTAGACGGAAGATGGCTTAAATTAAAGAGGAAGTCTTGGAGAGGGTGACGTTAGCAGTAACTGTGGACATCGTTGTGGCCTTAGCAATGTTAACGGTGATGGTGGCCGTCGTATTGAAAATGGTGATAGCGGTGATGGTGGTATTAATGTTGGTTGTCGTAGTGGTTGTAGTGGTAGTGTGGTGGTGGTGTGGTGATAGCGTGGTGGTGTGGTGGTGGCTGTTACAGTAATATTGAAGAGGTTAGTGGTAATGGTGATGATTGTTGTGGTAATAGTCGTATTGTGAGTAGCAGTAATTGTTGTTGTTGTTGTTGTGGTGGTGGTGGTCGTGGTGGTGGTAGTGGTCGTGGTGGTCGAGGTTGCGGCATTAAATGTGATAGTCGTGGTGGTAATGAAACTGAATGTCATGGTGGTGGTTGAGGTGGTGGTGGTGGTGGTGGTAGTGGTGGTGGTGCTTGTGGTGGTGGTAGAGGTGGTGGATATGGTAGAGGTGGTAGAGGTGGTGGAGGTGGTAGAGGTGGTGGTGGTGGTGGTGGAGGTGGTGACAGTGTTATGGAAACTGTCCGTCGAAGTGGTGATGGTGGTTGTGGTGGTAAGAATGATTTTGAAGGTGGTGGGGGTTGCTTGTGGTTGTGCTGGAGATGGTGGTGGTGGTCGTAGTGGTAGCGGCGCTGGTGGTGGTGGTGGTGCATTGTTATGATGATAGTAAAAATGGTGGTAACAGTAGTACTGAAGACTATGGTGATGGTAGTGCAGGTGGTGATATGGTAACCACGGTTGCGTTAGTGGAAGTTTTAGTTAGTGTTGTTGTTGCGGTGTTGTATTAGTGTTGCCGATGGTAGTCTTGATGGTAGGGGTGCTAGTCCTTGTTGTGGTAATGGCAATATTCTTTGTAGTAGCAGTGGTGATATTGAAGTTAACGGCGTTCTTGGTTATCATACCGGTGGAGTGGTGGGCATTTGACAATATAGTGGTGGTGGGGCAGTGGTTGTGGTGGGGGTTTTGTTGGTATTGGTGGTGGTGATGTTTGTGGTGGTATTGGTGATGGTTGTGGTAATGGTGTGTCGGTGGTGGTGGTGGTGGTGGTGGTGGTGGTGGTGGCAGTGTTTGTGGTGGGCGTTGTGTTGGTATTGGCAGTGGTGATGGCTGTGGTGGTGATGGCTGTTGTGACGGTGGTGGTGATGGCTGTAGTGACGATGGTGGTGGCGGTAGTGGCTGTGTTGGTAGTAGTGGTTGTGACCGTAGTGTTAGTTGTTGTGGTAGTGTGGTGATGGAGGCAGTGGTGGTGAAGGCAGTGGTGGTGGAGGCAGTGGTGTTGGAATTGGGGTTTAGAAGGAGTAAAACCAACGATGATTTTGCTGTTAGTAG
>NC_142933.1:31994750-31997250 GCF_046866305.1 Octopus bimaculoides
AATGATTTAACTGAAGAGGGACTTACGTAATGAATATACTTCTTATATATTACGCATACTCGAGACGTATCTAATAAATGAGTTCAAATATCACTCTTTGGCTTGATTATATATATATATATATATATATATATATACACACATATAATAAATATTATGTATATACACAGACGCACAAAGAAATATGTAATTATGTATTTGTGTGTGTTTGTAACAACAATTATTTTCCCCATAAGGTACTCAACCCCTGTAGAGTGAAGTTATGATGCTGTGATGGATATGCATTTTCATTAGCATAAATGAATATGTGCGCGTGTATTCTTGTCGTCATAGTCGATGTTAATCCTGGGATACCTCTTGTACATTATTACCATCATCATTCCAATACCCCTTGTAGTCGTCGTCGTCATTATCTTAATCTTCATCAGCAGCAGTATCCATCCTCATGACCACCGTTACTACCAACCAACGACCATCACACCATCGCCACTATCACCACCACAACCACGATTATCTTCAAGGCGGTCACTCTTATGTTTTATACTGACACGTGACCACAGACTCTTGCCCTCTCTTCTGCGAGTGCAAATCACTATCCGAAAGATGTTTTCAAGTACCAGCGATAATTCCATGCGTGTCCAAAATAAATAAACGAATGAATAAATAAATTAATAAATGCAGTAAAAAAAAAAATATGTAAGAGAAAAAAATCAGCAAATACAAAAACAAAAGACAAAAACAAATACAAGAAAAACAATTGCATCAGCTACAAGGATAACCAACATAAGCAGCTGCAAGAGGTTCGGCTGCAATAAAAGCACCACTAATCTGCCAAACATCTCCAATAGGATGTGCATCACTGCACATGCACATGTAAAACAAGCAACGATGCAAACATGCATGAAGACACATAGACAGGGTCACATACGTCTGTGTGTATGTATGAGAGAGGGAGAAAGAGAAAGAAAAGAGAGTCAGATAGAGAAAGAGTCAGATAGAGAGAGAGTCAGATAGATAGAGAGAGAGAGAGAGAGAGAGAGAGAGAGAGAGGAGGGATAGTCAGGCATAAAGAGATATAGTTTTATTTTTATAATAATGCATGTATGATGAGTGCACAAAAAAATTATACATGTAATAGAGTGGTGAAGGTAAGAAGGAATGAAGTAGACATGCATAAAGATTAATATAATTACGAAACAAAAGACAGAGTATTATGGAGGAGTACTTGAAGGTTCGGACGAAACATATTTAACTAAATGACCTTACTTTCAGCAACGCATTTGATTAATGCATTTCACTACTCGAGCACAGGCGTGCTATTTAAGCACTCCTGTATGCATGCATATCATGAATCGTGAATACGTGTGTGAGTCCGTGTCTGTATTCGTGTGTGTATGCGTGTGTGCGTGTTGCGTGTAAGTACAGGGTGTCCACAAGGTCTGGGTACATGGAGTAAATAAAATCATAACATAAACAATTAAATATAAGAAATAATAATTTCTTAAAGTATGTGTTAATCCCCATGTACCCAGACTTTGTGGACACCCTGTATAATATCTCTATATCTATCAATCAATCTCTCTCCCTCTTTCTCTTTCTTTCTCTCTGTATGTATATATATATATATATATATATATATATATATATATATATATATATATATATATATATATATATATATAATTTTTCAGAGTAAACTCTGTAATCGTTACCAATATAGCATAAGACTTCACCCCCAAGGATCATTGATTAGATTCCTTAAGGATTGTTCTCGTTGTTTATATTTCCGAGGTTTCAAATTTATACATTTAAAAAGAGAGACATTCAACCCCGTAGGTTTTTTCCATTATTTTTTCCACATATATATATATATATATATATATATATATATATATATATATATATATATATATATATATATATATATATATGTGTGTGTGTGTGTGTGTGTGTGTGTGTGTGTGTGTGTGTGTGTGTATCTATGTATGTATATATGTGTGTGTTTATGTATGAATATATATGCTCATGTATATGCATGTGTGTGTGTGTGTGACACGAAGGAGCTGCTCTTTAACAAAGATTGAAAACTCCACGAATGAATAAATAAATTAATAAATACAGTAAAAAAAGAATTAAAATATGTAAGAGAAAAAATAAAGCAAGTACAAAAACAAAAGTCAAACACAAATACAAGGGATCTAGTTCAAAACGGGGGCACCAGTTTTCATTTATGTTTTATGTAGTGTTTTTGGTACCGAAAGACTTTCAAACTTCGTATACTTATCTATTTTGTGTTATAGAACACGAAAACATTTTTGTATTTCATGTAAAAAATTGTCTTATTTCGATAATTTCAACCAATCACTGACAAGTATTCAGCTGTTTACAGTTACTCCTAAGCGGTGTAAAGCGTATTTAATCTCCATTACTTCTGACATTTTGCAGAGAGGCAACACACATGTGTTTTCCCTAAGCCTAACCCTAACCCTAATTGACTTGC
>NC_142933.1:32002250-32039750 GCF_046866305.1 Octopus bimaculoides
CATCATATGTGTTTGATAATGATAATTGATGGATGTTTGATGAAAATATTTTCCCCAAACCAAACATTTTCATCAAACATTATCATCAAACATCTTCCTTCAAATGCCAAACATCATCAAACATCTTCATCAAACGTGTTTGATAAAATTGATTGATGGATGTTTGATGAAAATTATCATCAAACATCATTCTTCAAACGTCTTCAAACATCTTCATGAAACATCGACATCAAACATCGACATCAGACATTTTCATCAAACATCATCGTCAAATGTCATGAAACACCGACATCCATCAAACATCTTCATGAAACACTATCAAGCATCGAATGTTCTTGCCAAACATCTTCAAACATTTTCATCAAACATCATCTTCAAATTTCATGAAACACCGACATCAATCAAACATCTTCATCAAACACTTTGAAGCATCAAATGTTTTCCTCAAACATCTTCAAACTCTTTCATCAAATATTTCCATCAAACAATGATAATTGATAGATGTTTGATGAAAATATTTTCCCCATACCAAACATTTTCATCAAACATTACGTCTTTACTTTCTGGCTGATCTTTTTCCTTTAGCACATTCTTCATGTTCTATCGCTTTCTTGCTTGTTCCTTTTTTTTTCTAAATTTTTTACTTTCATTTTCTTCTTTCATAACTGTTTTTTTTTTCCTTTCTGTCTTAATACTTGTCCTTCTACCATCCCACCGTCACCGTAATGTATCTGTGAGACCATATTTTCTGTCTCCGTCTTTCTCCCTCTTTCTCCACTTCACGGTCTTTCCTCATCCATTACATCATTTTCTTTTTTCTGTCCCTAATTCCTTTTACCATTCTTTCGTCATTCTCATTCACTCGTCTATCAAACTCTTCCTTCAAACGCCTTCAAACATCTTCATGAAATATCTTCATTAGCACTAAAAATACGTCATGAAATATTTTTAACATCGACATCAAACATTTTCATCAAACATCATCTTCAAATGTCATGAAACACCGACATCCATCAAACATCTTCATCAAACACTTTGAAGCATCAAATGTTTTCCTCAAACATCTTCAAACACTTTCATCAAATATTTCCATCAAACATTTTAATGAAACGTTTTCATCAAATATATTCATCAAACATTTTTATCAAACATCTTCATCAAACGTGTTTGATAATGATAATTGATGGATGTTTGATGAAAATATTTTCCCCAAACCAAACATTTTTATCAAACATTTTCCTTCAAACATCTTCAAATATCTTAACGAAACATCTTCAATAGCACTAAAAATTGTCATGAAACAGTTTATAAAACATCGTCAAACATTTTTAACAAACATTTACATCAAACATCATCGTCAAATGACATGAATCACTGAACACTTTAAAGTATCAAATGCCAAACATCATCACACATCTTCATCAAGTGTTTTTTTTATAAAGTTGATTGATGGATGTTTGATGAAAATATTTCCCCCAAACCAAACAATTTCATCAAATAAGACTTTTGCATGTCATCTACATGCACACACACACACATGCATACACAAATACACACATACGCAACACATATGCAATAACATTTGTGTGCATTTTAGACAGTTTTAGTAGGTGTAACGTCCAATGTATTCATTGCGGTTTGCACTTGAAGCATTGCGGTGTAAATTGGATTTTACTATTTTATTGTCAACGTTCCTTTTATTCGATGGATGTTTTGCAGGAAAACTTGGCGAGTAAGTAAATGCTCAACTATTTATTGATGTTTTCACCAACATTTCGTCTCTTGCGTGGATAGTCGCTCTACGCATATAAGTATATGCCCTTATTTGTCAGTAATAGACTCATATATTTGCTGTATTCTTGCTTTTAAGTAATTAATGATTAATCGGTGTATTTTCTCTGCATTCATTTAGATGTTGCCGTCTAAAGATTTGTTGATACGTAATATAGCGATATACTGTATATTGTACGTAAAAAAAAATTCTCAAGTTGATCGAAATTCGCTTTTTATGTTCAGAATGAAAAATGAAGCAAATGTTATCAACTACAGAAGAGTAGGGGAGATAATTTCGAAAGTCTGCAGCTAGCAGGAGAGCTACAGATACGTTTCAGTATAATTTAATTTCATCGGCATAGTTTTCTCTGCTGAAAACAGCATTCATGAATCAACAAGCGTTTTTGCACTAATTTGCTTGATTTATAAAAAGAAAATGAGAAAAGCCAAGGGAAATAATCCAAATGTATAGATAGTATAAATAACTTAAGTGTAAAAATACACTGAATATCATACGAGTTGGTAACAATTCTAGTTTCAGATACATTCTCCAGGGGTTATTTTTTGTTGTTGACAACATTTTCTAAATGAGGATCCTTCATTCGAATTATTTCATAATCCTCTTACTTTTGCTTCATAAATCTACCTATCTAATTTTTCTTCTTTACGGCTTTACTTTCTGGCTGATCTTTTTCCTTTAGCACATTCTTCATGTTCTATCGCTTTCTTGCTTGTTCCTTTTTTTTTCTAAATTTTTTACTTTCATTTTCTTCTTTCATAACTGTTTTTTTTTTTTTTCCTTTCTGTCTTAATACTTGTCCTTCTACCATCCCACCGTCACCATAATGTATCTGTGAGACCATATTTTCTGTCTCCGTCTTTCTCCCTCTTTCTCCACTTCACGGTCTTTCCTCATCCATTACATCATTTTCTTTTTTCTGTCCCTAATTCCTTTTACCATTCTTTCGTCATTCTCTTTCACTCGTCTAACAAACTCCCTTAGTTTGCTAATTATATTTCAATTCTTCATCCCTTTCATAGCACTTCCGCCTTTGTCTCTCTCCCTTTCTCTCTTTATCTCACTCCATCTCCCTCTTTGTCAGTTTGTTCAGCTGTCTGCCTCTCTCTTTCATTCTTTCTTTTTATCTCTCTCTCTCTCTCTCTCTCTCTCTCTCTCTCTCGCTCTCTCTCCCTGTCTCTCCCTCTCTCTAATTTTTCAACTAATGCACACTCTACGCAATTCTCTTCCGCAGCCATATTGCCATTTTCCCTCTCTCTGTCATTCACGCTATTTCAGCCATTTACTCCCTAAACATCCCCTCGTTTCACTCATAATCCTCCAAATATCACGTTCCTTTTCTTTCTTTCTCTTTCTCCCTCCTTCAACCTGCTCCTACTCTCCCTACAACACCACACTCCTTACAACCAATCAAATCCGCTATATTAACTGCAAGGGGGAAGCCTTGCAACGTTATCACCCCAATTGAAGATATTAACATAATGACCTCTAGAGGGTAGGGAGCAGTATGCATCACAGCACCCTTTCCGTCACACACCTCGCATTAACCCTTATTATTCCAAAGGTCCACTAGATCGACCCTTTCGTGACACGAACCCGAAACAAGACCATCATAAATTTAACCCTTTACACTCCATCATTATTTTTAAATCCTCTCTCCTCTCACCACACGGAATTGCTTTTAGTTAGACGCCCTCGTTCTATTTGTAAATGTTTGTCTCTCATTCTCTATCTCTCTCTCTTTCTCTCTCTCTCTTTTACTCTCGCTCAACAAACGCACATAATTAAAAATACGCATAACATCCACACATACATACATCCCCATATCTATCTATCTATCTATCTATCTATCTATCTATCTATCTATCTATCTATCTATCTATCAATATATATATATGTATATATATATATATATATATATATATATATATATATATATATTTATGATGTATATATGTATGAATGTATGTATAATCTTCGTAGGTTTCCTTTTACTAGCGTTTTTCATTCAATCTTCTCAAATTTTTTTATTCACTTCACACCCCCCCTCTCATTCCTTCTCTATCTCCATCTCTCTCTCTCTCTCTCTCTCTCTCTCTCTCTCTCTATATATATATATATATATATATATATATATATATATATATATATATATATATATTTATATATATATATATATCTATTTATCTACCTATATCTAACTCCTATTCATTTAGTATTTTCTTTTACATGTCTTCAATATCTTTCACCCTTTATTCTAGTCTTTCTCCTTCTTTATCCTTTGTGTTCTTCTTCCGCTTCCTCTGTACTATTCTTAATCACTTTCCAAATATTTTCTCACCATTTCTTCCTTCGTTACATCTGTCAATTTTCTTTCTCTCTCTTCTTTCCGTGACGTTTTTCTGTTTTTAAATTTCTTGTTAATTTCTTCATTTCTATTTTTGCACTTTTTCTACACCAACATATTTTTCTTCATATTTAATTCTCTTCAAATGTTTCTGTCCCTATTTCACGTTTGTCTATCCTTACAGTTTAATTTAATTCGTCTATTTTCCTATCACTTCTTTGTACAGGCATTATACGTACACACAGACATGCGCACAAATACAAAGACGCATATACACACATATCAATATATATGTGTGCCTATTTATCTATCTATCTATCTATTTATCTATCTATCTATCTATCTATCTATCTATCTATCTATCTATCTATCTTCTGTCTGTCTGTATGTATGTATGTATGTATGTCTCTCTGTCTGTCTGTTTGTCTGTTTGTCTGCGTGCCTGCCTATCTGTATATCTGTGTGTCTGTGTGTCTCTGTTTATATGTCTGTCTCTATCTCTTTTCCCCTCCAATCATTTATGTGTTTATGTTTACATATATGTGAGTGTGTGTTTGTGCGCGCGCGCACGTTTGCCTATATTTATATGTAGAATATATATATATATATATATATATATATATATATATATATATATATATATATATATATATATATATATATATATATATATATATACACGCACACAGTTATATTAGATAGATAGATAGATAGATAGATAGATAGATAGATAGATAGATAGATAGATAGATAGAGAGATAGATAGATAGATAGACAGATAGACTTGCACACAGCGAAGCATATATATTGCGCATTTATTGATATATTTGTGACGGTGGGGTGGGTTGCGGGAGAAAGAAAGGCGAAGACCATAGTCAGGGTGTCCGTCCATCATGTTTTCTATCTCATATTCATTTAAGCCATTCAACCCACGCAACCTCCCTTCCACCTTGATCCAGTATCACCACAGCCCCACCCATAAACACACCACCGTTGTTCCATAAAGCATGCTGCCACACCTCGCCGCCCGATGTCACACCCACGTACATGGCCCATTACTTGATGACGGCAACCAGAACGTTTACAACAAAATACGAAACACCTCCCGCCATCTTGCAGGCAGCAGCCTGAAAATTTATTGATATCGTTGCAGGGGTGGCGTTTGAGTTTTTGTCCGGTGCCAGAGGCTGGTGTAGAGATATAGAACAGTATCGGATGTAGTGTGGTGGTGATGGTGGTGGTGTTAGTGGTGGCGGGCGGGTGGTGCCAGTTGTTAAATTAATGGCAGGCATATCAATGTAGAATATGCAACACCCAATATGCGAACGCAGGCGCGTGCATCTATATGCACTGACTTAATCGCACACATGTGCAAATTTAAATGCTACATAGAACGGGGGTTAACATACATTAGACTTGCATGAAAACATTTGCCTCTCTCTCTCTCTGTATATATATATATATATATATATATATATATATACATGACTAAAAGAAATAAAAGAATAAAAGAATATATTTACATATACCTATATATATATATATACGTAAGTATACACACATACGTATACACATGTGTGTATTTCTGATTGTGTATGTCTTTGTGTATATATGTATGCATACACACATACAAACACACACACACATACACAGAGACAAACACCGGTTGTAACGTGGTGGTGGGAGGACAAATATAGCAGAATGACACACACACATGTGTGTGTATGTATATATATATATGTATGTATACACATATATATATATATATATATATATATATATATATATATATATATATATATATAAATATATATATATATATAAATATATATATATATATATATATATATATATATATATATATATATATATATATATATATATATATATATATATATATATATATATATATATATATATATATATGTATATATATACGATAGTCTTTAAGTTTCTGTGTACCAAATCCACACACGAGTGTATAGTAGAAGAGAATTGCTCAAGGCGTAACGCATTAGGACTGAACCCCGAATCATGTGGTTTGGAGGCAAGCTTCTTAGCATACAGCCACGCCTATCAATCTTTACTTCTTTCAGTCATTAAATTGTAGCCATGCAGGGATAGCACCCTGAAGAATTTTAGTTAAATTGAGCCACACGAGGATTTTAAAATATCATCATTATTCTATCGGTATTTCTTTTTTGGGGATAACCACGAGATTACAGGTATGTAAACACGTCTACACCGTTTTTCAAGAGATCGTGATGAGCAAACACACAGACACAAAGATGTGTGAGCGTGTGTGTGTGTGTGTGTGTGTGTGTGTGTGTGTGTGTATTTTTCAATCTGTGCAAACAGCACGGAACAATTAAATAATTATTTACCAGAGTAGCAAAAATTCACATAGGATGTAACAGCCTATTTATAAAGGTAGGAATTCCAGGGTTAAATGAAATGGTTTTTTATTAACATAGGTGAATAAATAAATGGGGTTAAACGCAGGTGTTTTTCAAATATTTATATTTCCTACATATGTTTCGAAGAAAACATTGGTATTATTCCATAAGGAATATGATGATGTAAAACAATTCATACTTTACATTAGGGAAAAAAGAAACCAAACACATCAAGAATACATTTTAACAGAATGTGATGACTGCGTATACGATGAAGAGAACGCTGGCAAGTTATTTTTAAGAAATAGCCGTTAATAGATAGGCAATTTATAGAAAGAAAGGAGGAGAAAGAAAGAAATTAGCAGATAACTAATAGTGGAGAAATATAGAGTGATAGGTGAATAGGAATAAAGCTTAAAGGCGTGGAAATAGATAAAGTTCGAGTTCTATATATTAGTAGTTCTATATATTAATAGAAATTACTTATAGGAACTAAAGGTATGTTTTTGCCAATGATTGCAAAGATAAATGTGTGCTTTAAATGTATTTACAAGAGGATTCTTTGAGAACAGGATGAAATGCATTTCGTCGTTACCTAGCGAACAATAAGATTTACCCTTATCATAAGGAAACGACTTAGAATATTTCATTCTCAACAAAATTGTTTATCGTGTTCCTTAAGAGACCAAAGTAATTTACTAAGCCCAGATTTGTTGCGTTTATTGATATGTCTAAATGTAGAGTAATGGTTAGATATTCTTTTCGACAACGGAGATGATGAGTAAAGCACTGGTACATTTTCGATTACCTATTGTTATCCGTAGATTTATTGCCGGAACTTCCAGTGGTGGTTGGGGTAGCAGTGTTAATAAGATAGATGGAAGGAGAAAAGATTTTATTAGGTACGAATATATGCACATATTTATCTATGTTATGTACGTATATTTATGTATATATGCGCATGTGTACCTGCATATATGAGTTCCTATGCATATATATGTATGTATTCGTCGATACGTGTGCGTATGCCCGTGTGTAGCTAGCTGTATGTATATACCCATATACTTGGACGTGCGTGTATGAGTGCGTATGCATATGTGCGTACATATATATATATATATATATATATATATATATATATATATATATATATATATATATATATATATATATGCATGTATGTATGTATATATGTATATGTGCGTCTAATCACAAGCACAGAAAAATTTTCCTCTAAGTTTTATTTCCCTTTCAACTTCTGCATCCTTTTATTTCGCTTAACAGTTACAACAGCGAAGAGTCATTACGTCATTTTCTCTAAACTAGAATGGATAATTTTCACGTTCATATTTGAATTTTTTGTGTTTCAAGTTTTCTCTGTTTGTTACTTATTCTCGAAGTTGATGGACATGCATTGGTAAGTAAAACCGAATCAGAAAATCTCTCGTAAAACTTTTTTATTGATGTACCCGATGAAACACAGAGCGGGTCGAAACATTGTCGTACCCAATAAAAACCTTTTCTCCTTCTATCTATCTTATTAATACTGTTATATATATATATATATATATGGTAAAAGTTATTATTTAATTAATAATTAGTAATTTTACCAAGTAGTTCGGTGTGTTAAAAAACCATTATCGGTAAGTATAAACATAATTGAAAATTTAGGGTTTATCAAATATTGCTTCACTACACACCGAAAATTAGAAATAGTCGCCAAAACTTAATATTTCTCTACCAAAACAGAGAAATAGTAAGTTTTGGCTACTATTTAATTATGTATATATATATATATATATATATATATATATATATATATATATATATATATATATACACATTTATGTATGTACGTATGTATGTATAGGCATCAAAATATAGTCTTAAGCGCGCGCATTAGTGTAAGTGTATATTAAAAATCCTTTTGAAAGTAAATACACGGAGGAATAGACACACGTGCTGTAATAACGTTATGGAGTACGTTTTGACTCCAAAAGGTGCTAAGTGTTGTGTGAAGGTTGTTGCGATGAAAGTTAACTGAATGAATGGGGAGGGCACGATTTTCAGCAACTACTACGGAAGTGAACTTGTCCAGGTTTCTTTGATACTTACTGCGCGCAACCCTTTTGTATAGCGGATCGAGCTCATTCGGGACCCCTCTTGTAAATGTGATGCTATGTCCACGATTCGCATTCGTATCATGAAAGATGACTGCAACTTCTTTAAGTGTGAATTATTTCGTCGCATTATGCTTCCGTCGCTAATATTGTTTTTGATTTTGACAAACCTGCGGGCAATTTGCAACATCAAGGACTGAAAGACACTGACGTTCTATTGCAATGTTAGTATCAATGCGAATATGCATGTAACTAACATTCTATATATTGTGGCCATAAGATTTGGCCGGTATGCGATCATTGCAGATGTCCAATAGATTGAAGAAACTTAATAGACTGAAACCACGTAATCTGAAAATTCCGGCGCTCGTTACAGATGTTCCTTGCTTGCAACGATATATATATATGTGCTTTTATGCAGCATTCACCTATATGAGAGGAACTCTCAAGGCGAATACTGCATCCACGTTAAGCTATATATAATGATTGCCTTCATCGCATTGTTTGCAGTCAGTTGAAGTAGTGTAGACAGAACTTCTGTACCCTTATTTTGCCTCCTCGTTTACGTTTTTTCTAAGATGCTCAACCCGTCATTAAATACTTTTTCAATGGGACCCATCTTCTCAAACACATCATATGGTACGACATATTTAAATTTTACACCGTTCAACACTGTCAAAATATCCTACTGAATTTGATGTTCACTTCTTGCTGGAGGAAATCCTGTAAAGTTTCACTGCAATCTGGACGAATATTTCTATTGCCAATTTTAGTCATTGGGAAGTTTAGTCGAATAAATCGACGCCAAAACTTTTGTTAAAGTTTGGTACTTACTCTATCACTTCAAGTTGTATGGACATAAACATACAAACACCGGTTATCAAGCGGTGGCTGGGGAAAATACACACAAGGGGACAAACAAGGACAGACAAACGGATTAAGTCGATTATATCGACCCCAGTGCGTAACTGGTACTTATTTAATCGACCCCGAAAGGATGAAAGGCAAAGTGAACCTCGGCGGAATTTGAACTCAGAACGTAGCGGCAGACGAAATACCACTAAGCATTTCGCCCGGCGTGCTAACGTTTCTGCCAGCTCGCCACGTGTGTGTGTGTGTGTGTGTGTGTGTGTGTGTGTGTGTGTGTGTGTGTGGGTGTGTGTGTGTGTGTGTGTGTGTGTGTGTGTGTTAATATGTACGTTATGCGATAGGCTTTCTCAGAAGCTTCCTTCTACAGAATTCACTCGCAAGGCATTGGTCGAGTCGGGGCTATAGTTGAAGACACATACCCAATGCGCTACGTAGTGTAACTGATCCCGGCATTGCGTGTTCGTAAAACGAGTTTCTCAACCACACAGAAATATCTGCACGTATGATCGCAATTGTAACAGAGGTGGTTGCATTTTC
Source organism: Octopus bimaculoides (assembly GCF_046866305.1). Lineage (NCBI taxonomy): Eukaryota > Metazoa > Mollusca > Cephalopoda > Octopoda > Octopodidae > Octopus > Octopus bimaculoides. Next base: position 32,012,313 of record NC_142933.1, read on the forward strand.
TAGCACATCAAATGATCACTTATACATTTCTTCGTTGGCTCATGTGTGCGCCTTATTAAGATGCATTGATGGTAATGATAGCGGTGGAGGTTGCGTTGTCTGTTTTGATGCATCGATGGTGGAGATAGAGTTTGGGGCATGTGGTGGATATTGAGGAGTTAGTAGAATATATTGTGTATAGGGTGGCATCAGCGATATTGCTATCGTTTTCAAAGTGGGGCTGTGGAAAGGATTTCAGCGAAAGAGCTTTAATTAATCAGGAAAGAGAATCACGTCTATTCCCTGGTGTCTATTTAAGACAGCGTGGACACCGCCATCTTGTAAGATAGCAATGGTATGGTGGACAGAAGTGTTTGTGGGAAGGAAGATTTATTCGGGATTTACGAGAGATGTTTGCAGTCAGTTTTACGTATATGTGATTATATATACATATGCATACATAATATGGCTATATATATTCTTACATACATACATACATACATACATACACACACACACACACACACACACACACACACACACACACACACACACACACACATATATATATATATATATACATATACATATATATATACATAAACATGCATATACATGTATATGTATATATGTATAAGTGTGCGAGTATAAATTCGTTATGTATAAGTTTGTTTGTGTCTGTGTGTGTATATATATATATATATATATATATATATATATATATATATATATATATATACCCACACATACACACATATACATATATAAATACGTGCATACATTCATGAAGTTGCGTGTGTATGTGTGTAGGTGCGTATAAATGTGTGCGTATGTGTGCGCTCGCGCATTTTCTGGAAACGATTCAAGATAGATTGAAATGCTGTAGAAAAATATGGAGTAAGATCTCAATAATTATTTCACTGGCAATCTTTTGTTGCATTTTACAGATCTGATTCATAGGAATTAAACAGTCGTTTGTCTGTCTGCCTTCGTATTTTGTCCTGTCAGCTAGTCTGTTCTTACGTGGACCTCTCTCTCTCACCTACTTTCTCTACCCTCTCTATCTCCCTTTTCTCTATTTCTCTCTTTCGCTATTTTTACCCTCTCTCTCTCTCTCCCTTTCTTTCCGTTTATTCTACTTACTCGCATTAGGTCCTAACAACCTGATGTTTTTCTCTGTCTATAAGACGCAAGTTACCATTCCTCATCTATCTTCCTTTTCTTACCTCTCCTCCCTACCCTTTCATTCTCCTCTGTATGTATTTTCCCGTCTTCCTTTTAATTAATTTCCCCATTAAAGAGTTAGTGTCACAAGAACTGCAGACCATCAGACTAAGAACGTTTCGGTAGTTTACACCAACTCACAATGTTCTGCGTTCAATTACCACAGGTGCAGTGATTGTATTATCTCCATGGGGAACCTATGAAATAGCAAATTATATCCTTGTATTGATTCAATTGATTATAATTTCGATAATTTACGTAGCGAGCATTAAATGCCTTATTCGAGATAATTATGCGGTGAAGAAAAGGTACCATTAGCTCAGTGACTCCGTGAATGTACACATCAGCTTCTACGTTTTATTTCCTAGCGCTTCATTACATACAATGTACCTATTCCTGTACCGCCTTTACCTGTTAGTTGTAACTATGCCTAAACACCATCATAAATAGATATATTGGATCTTTTTTAAAACGGGGGCCACATTTTTCATTAATGTTTTACGTAGTGTTTTTGGTACCGAAAGACTTTCAAACTTCGTATACTTATCTATTTTGTGTTATAGAACAGAAAAATATTTTTGTATTCGAATTTATTTCATGTAAAAAATTGTCTTATTTCGATAATTTCAACCAATCACTGACAAATATTCAACTGTTTATAGTTACTCCTTTGGCTGATTAAGCCATAGCTTCGTTTTATTTGCTTTTTTCATTTACTTTTTTTTTTCTTCGTTTTATTTGCTTTTTTCTTTTTAAATTTGCTGTTTTACCATAACGCTAACCCTAACCCTATCACCGATAGAATTGTTTCAGAATCGTTTGTTTATGTAGTCGGCACTTAATGTATATCGGCTGAATGGACGTCAGTGATTGATTGAAATTACAGAAATACGACAACTTCAACATGGAATAACTTAGGGATTTCTTTTTTTTTAAAGAAGACTAAGAGAAAAAGATGTTTTATATGACACATTCTACCAGTGTTCCAAGTTTCAAAGTGTTTCGTTAATGAAAAATGTGGCCCCCGTTTTAAAAAAAGATCCGATATATTTTCTACTTGTTTCCATTGTTTACATTCACTATAATCAAAATATCTTTCGAAGGCACTGTCCGAATCATAACTTTACTTCAATAAAAGGAGAAATTGATGGTTACATATTTTTTTTCTATGTAAAATGTTGCTCATTCCAAAACGCTCTTGGCTTTTGTTGGCACTCTGTCGCTTATGACGTCGAGGGTTCCATTTGATCCGATCAATGGAACAGCCTGTTCGTGACATCCACGTGCAAGTGAGTGAGAACTTCACAGACACGTGTACTCTTAACGTAGTTCTCGGGGATATTCAGCGTGACACAGTGTGACACGGCTGACCCTTTGAATTACAGGCACAACAGAAACAGGAAGTAAGAGTGAGAGAAAGTTGTGGTGAAAGACTACAGCAGGGTTCGCCACCAACCCCTGCTGGAGCCTTGTGGAGCTTTAGGTGTTTTCGCTCAATAAACACTCACAACGCCCGGTCTGGGCACGAAAGTTACTTTCAAACCATACTCTAAAGACTTTAAGGAAGCAAAATATTATGTCTAAAAAAGATGTATATAATTGAGATGTTTTTGTTTAGTTATCTGCTCGATCTGAACTACCAAGCAGTTTAACAACAACGACCACAACTCTATTAATTATAGAAAGGGTTGAAAGATATCTAGTTTCTGTATCAATTGTGTTTTGAAATAGTTTGATAGTTTCCCTTCAATATACTTTCAGTTATGAAACTAGTAAGAGATTATTTAAATTCCATATATGAACCTCCCAACTGATTCGAGCTGAGGCAAAACTAAGGTCAAATATGTTAGATGTCTTTGGACAACGTTTTTGGCGAATATCATAAACATGAAACCCAAAAAGAAATATAAGGTGGATGGTTGGGATCACTGTTGTTTTTGACAATGAGAAGTTAGTCTTTGGAGTATCTGAAATAATTGATCGTTGTATTAACGTGTATGTGAGTAAACATTCCATATACACATGTCCTCTTGATGTAAATCTCAGGTAGAAGCAGTGTGATAGTTTGTGTGACAAGGCTGGACCTTTGAATTACAGGTAAAATAAATTTAGTGAGCTTCCATACAGCTTCCGTCTACTCGCTTTCACCCACATTTCATTGGTTGACACGAGACTCTTGAATGACGTTTGCCCATGTTGCCACGCTGTGGAATCGCAACCAGGTCTTCATGTTCGTGAAACATACTTCTTAACTATTCAATTTTTTTTCTGTGCCTAAACGGTACTAAAAACAAAAGAAAAATGTAAAAGAGAAAGAAATATCTTCTTAAACATTATTCAAAAGAGAAAACTAAAATATATTAGGCCCTTGGAAAACAAAAGTGTAGATCATCACAAGCTACCAGAATGACGATTCGTGGTAATCAACCTGTTGAGAACAGACGATACCTTGTAATGGTGGCTTCAGACAATATTTTGATCTAACTATAAACAACGAAATTTAAGGTAATTTCATGAATCATGCCGGAGGATGTTTGCTGAAAACAACCTGAAAATTTGCCATTTTGCTGTGGGATTAAGTAACTGGTATTCTTTTATTCAATAAAGCTCATTTTTTAGTGAACTATTTATATTTTATAATTAAAAAAAAAACATACTTTTTAGGATCTTTTGCGATGGTACTGCAAGTGAGTGACAAATAGAAGTTAGATAACCGAGAATGTATTCCAGCCATTCTTGTCCTCAAGTCCCAACCAGCCTTGATGTAGCAGATATATTATGAAAACCATTGCAGTGACTTGAAACATCAGAGGCTGCATTATTCAATGTGACCATTTATTTTAAAATGTAGAGTGTAATATAAGGGGAATGAGACCGATATTTCTAGCAAATCCTGGGATCTCATAATTTGTTCAGTCGTTTATGTAAACAAAATTTTGGAGACTATGCAAAAGACGTCCGTAAATAGAAAATTATAGAACGCCATTTTAGGTTTCATGTGACTAGGACCAAACACCTTAATCTTACATCAGGACTAATGCAGTACTTCACTGTTTTTGAGAACGCAGATGACCGAATAAATAAAATAAAGGAGGCACATTTAAACATGTATTAGTTTCTGTTATGTGACTACCATGTTTATAGTTACATCATCAAAAATATTAATTCTGAAATAACCCATTTCAGCTCCCATAAATATAAACAAATACCCACTTCTAAAAATCAAGTAGTTTTTACTTAATTTCAGTGGGTGCGCATGGCTTAGTGATTAGGGTGTCAGCATCATTATCGTAAGATTGTGGTTTCGATTCCTGGACCGGGCAACGCGTTGTGTTCTTGAGCAAAACACTTCATTTCACGTTGCTCCAGTCCACTCAGCTGGCAAAAATTAGTAACGTTGCGATGGACTAGCGTCCCGTCCAGCTGGGGAACACATACGCCATTGAAACGGGGAAACCGGGTCCATGAGCCTGGCTAGGTTTAAAAGGGTGCATTTATTTTATTTTTTATTTACTTTATTTCAAAGCTGAATTCAGCTATTTCTATGATTATATCGAAGAGGAGAAGTAGCATCACTTTGATCTCGTTACAAGTTTGACATACTTCCAAGCATACACAGGAAAGTGAATTAGTTCTAAAGAGCTCATTCGATATTTCTGCAACGATGATCGACTAAATAAGTCAGTATAGGGAGAGAAGATGATCTCTCACAGCACCATTAGCTATCTCCTATCCACGTACTACGCAAAGCGATGCTCTTTCGGACTTTATGGCATTTCAAGTCAGTTAGCCACCATCAGTTATTCTCAATAACATTCCATCACGTTTCTTTCATGATACTGATTAACATCGGTTACCGAGGAACCTTATGTGTAGTTGTTCAATCAGCAAGAAAACCCTACCAAATTACCGTCTTATCAAACCAGACATAGGAAGCACACAACTTTATTATAATGTAGTCGCACATGCGCTACACTTTGAAACAAAACCAGATTTGTGTCGGCTGCTCGTTACTGAAATGGAGATTAAGCAACACTGTTGATACTGGCATATCTAGAAATATTCCATTTCTTATGCATGACTTCTGCCTAAACTGATCCCTTCATTGAAACTTAACTGCAGAAATATCGACTGAAATATCAGAGTTTGTAGGCTCCATTTGGATATTTACAGTTACAGCAACACTTTCCAGAAAGAGACCCGTGTTAATACTTGGTGAATTATCTCTTTTGATAAATATTATAAGGGGAACACAACGCGTGAAGAGCAGAGTAAGGTAAATAGGAAAAAGGAAAGAAAAGTGCGGAGCGATAAATAATGAAAGCAGAAGCGAAATGTAATCAAATTAGCATAAAGGCTCGGGCTCATCAGGGAACTATGCGGTCACTCATTATGCTTGAAATAAAAGTAGAATCACACACAAATTGGATATATTGAAAGATAAAAGTGAAAGGCCAATTTTAATAACACAAACCTGCAACAGATGGCTGGGTGCTTACCGCTGGAATGTCTTGGAACATGAGTTCACTGATTAGAGAAATATTTGATTCAAAACAATTATAGGAAAAGTGAGATAGGGGGAAATACTGATTAAAAGAGGAGGCAGAATGATATTTGAGAAAAGGTAGATACCTCAAGAGAGAAACAGTGAGAACATTTAGCTTAGTGGTGTGATGTGTGGCATAATTAGATGCAAATATAGAGGTAGAAATAAACAAGGAAAGGGGAGGTAAATAAAAGAAATCGAATATTAGGATAGTGATGAAACGTAGGAGCGATAAAGTGTTAAGATGAAGTTTAGAGATGTCAGAAGATAAATGCAGCGAGTTTGTGGAGATTAATGTATAGACAGGTACAGAGGTATGGAGATGAACATAGGTATTATCAGTGACGGGTGTAGGAAAAGGTACAGAGGTATGGACAAAGACAGACCTATGGACAGTCTAATGAATGGACAAAGACAAAAGTATGGCTGAAACAGGTGTGGATAGGACAGATGTATGAATAGGAAGCAATGTATGAACAAAGACTGGTAGAAAGCTAGGCAGGAATACTGGCAAATTGATAGGTAGAACGTCAACTAGTGAAACACAGAGAGTAAAGGTTAGGATGTTGTTGGTAACAAACTATGAATACAGGTGTAATAAAAAGAATAACGGTTAAAATAGAGACAATAACAATGAAATATATATGAATAAACGAATGAAGATAAAGAAAATCCAAAGATTCTCGAATACAGATGGATAAAAATAACGAGAGATATAAACTGAGAGTTTTGAGAGAGAGAATTAGAGATTGGGTGAAATAGGAGAAAGAGTGAGTAAGTGTGTGTGCGTTTGTTTGTTTGTGTGTGGGAGAGAAAGAGAATGAATGAGAGAGAGAAAGAGAAAGAGAGTGAGATAGAAATAGATCCGAAGAGACATTGAGTATTAGATCGTAAATGAAATGAGTGTAATAGGGTGAGATGTGATATAATAAAATAAGGGTTGTGAATATAGAAGGGTATACATGTTAAGGGAGAAAGAGAGAGAAAGACACTTTGTGTGTATTGAAATGAGAAATAGAAAGACAGTGAGAAGGGAGTTGGGAATTGTATCAGGGTGAGGAAGAAAGAATCTGTGCATTGCAGTGAGAGAGAGAGATCAAGGAAAAACGGAGATTAAAGCAAGTTGATAGATGACTGATGAGAAATATAGAGCCAGATAAAACATGTGAGAGAATATGAAGGCAACGGAATAGAGTTAGTGAGAGCAGAAAAGAGACATATGCAGAGACAGAGTAAAAAGGAGAGAAAAAGGAGAGATAGAGATAAAGAGAATGGGGGAGGAGAGAAAATCATAAGACAGCCATATTGAGAGGACTGGCTAGATCACTGATGAGAAACATGGAACAAGGTTAAAAACAAAAAGAAAACAATCTGATGCGTAGGAGGGTGTGTCGAAGAAAGCGGGGAAAGATTTTCATAAGAAATCCATCTATTACCACTTCTGTGACGTTTCATTAACGTCAGTAATTCTGCCAGAATCCCGTAGTGAATTCGAAATATTATTTATCATATGGAGACCAGACAGGTGCTCTCCGGGGATTGGACCAATCAAATTGTTTCTTCTGCGAAGGCCGCGCCAATGCAATGAATAGTCGAGTTGTTTTCTTCCATCACCGCGGCGTGGCCACGCTTCTAACGGTACTTTCTCACCAACCGCACCACCACCACTACCATCAGCAGCAGCTCCACCACCAATACCACAACCACCACCTTGTCGTCACAGTGATCACGATAGTTATCGCAGTGACGGCAATCGTAGCCAGTATCACCAATAATATCGCCATCTTTCCAACATCATCGTTAACAACAACAACCACCATAACCACCGCCACTACTACCACAATCCCCGCTAATACCACCCACTGCAACAACGCTACTAACACCACTACTAAAATCACTATAACCACGAACAACATCACCACCACCATAACTACCATTAAAACCAACACCAGCACCACCACTGCATTCAACACCGCCACCACCATAACCATAACCACCAGTAACATCATCCCACACAACAACCTTTACCGTCTCCAACACCGCCACCATAACAACCACCACCACTTCATCATTTACAACGACAACAATATAACAACAACAGTAACGTCCCTTCGATTATCCAGACCACTGCGATTAATGCCTTTACGGACAGAAACACGACGACGGTCACCACAACCATCACCACCACCACCACCACCACCACCACCACCACCACCACCACCACCACCACCATCACCACAACCACTGGCATCAACAATAAGGACAACAACAAAAGCAGTAAGAACACCGAAACAACATACATATCTCTAGCCCCATTAATAACATGACCACTACCACCATTGCCATCATTACCACCAACAAGAACAACGCCAATAATATTCTTTTGTACTAAAAGCACAATGCCTGGAATTTTGGCGGATGGGATTAGTTTAGTTGATTACATCAACCCTAGTGTTTAACTTGTACTTATTTTATCGACCTCGAAAGGATGTAAGGTAAAAGTCGACCCCGGTGGAATTAGAACTCGAAACGTAAAGACGGACGAAATGCCGCTAAGCATTTTGTCCGGCGTGCTAACGATTCTGCCAGCTTGCCACCGATACCTCCAACAGGAACCACAATCCAACAACCACCATTACTACTAACTCCCCACTACAATTACCACCACTACCCATACCACCACAGCCACCATCAGGACCCCCGCGCCATCACATCTATCACCACCAAAAATGTCAACACCATTTACAGGGAAAGCTAACAAGGGAGTCCATCCGTGCGTAATTCAAGTTGCTAGAAGTAGCAACCAAGTTTACCTCATATTATAACCATTCACGGTGGTGCACCAGCATGACCGCAGCCACTTGGCTGAAACACATAAATAAAAAAAAAAAAAAAAAAATACCATCCATATTTTTTTAAACCTTGAACCTTGAAATAATACAGTACAAGATGCATTGTGCCTGATGATGAAAATACGATAGGATAGTCATGGCTGGAATACCATATGTACTTGCTCAATCACGTCTTACGCATGGTTAAACATCAACAATGTCATCATTATTACCAATATTCCCACTACCATCATCAGCACCACGAACCACTACAACAACACCAACAACAACAATAGCTCCACCATCACTTTTAACGCCAGTACCACTACAAGCGGCACCACTGCCATCGCCACCGCTATCAGAGCTACTAATACCACTACCACCACCATCACCACTACCACCACCACCGCCAACTCTACCACCACAGTCACCATTTTCACCAGCACAATTATCATCTCGATCATCACCATTACTACCACTGTCACCGCCATCACACTACAAATCTCACCATCAGCACCACTACCATCACCACCACAGCCATTACTACCACATCCATCACCATCAACATCACCATCACAACCACCACCATTGCCACCACCATCATCACCATCACAACTATGACCACCACAACCATCATCATCACCATCACCATCATCACCACCACAACCATCACCATCATCACCATCATCATCACCTCCACCACACCACCACCATCACCACCACCACCATCACCGCCACTAAAAGCATGAAGTAGTACCATCTCCACCACCACCACAACCATCACCACCACCACCACCACCACCATCACCACCACCACCACCATCACAACCCCCCCCACCATCACCAACAAACATCATCAGTAACAGAAACAACACCGCCACCACTCACAACAGCAACACCGGCGACAATATTAACATCAACAACACAATTCTACCCCCTTCGCCGCCCCAATCGTTACCATTCAGATAACCATCGACAAACGCAATATGACCAGTAGACAAACCCTCATCCCCCGTGCCACCAGCTTCTCACATTTTTTTCTTATTCTGTCAAGTGCAACACCACAAACATCTACACTATCTGCTGCATCATTGCCACCACTGTTTAAAACCACCATCCAGCGCTGCCACCACTACCATTAGTAACACCGACGTTGTTACCAGCTGCAGCACCAGTACTACCACCAGAACCACAACCACCACCACCACCAGTATCATCACCACCACCGCAACCACCACCGCAACCACCGCCACTACCACCACCACCGTTACCACCATCACCACCACCGCAACCACCATCAGCAGCACGACCACACAACCAACACCACCACCGCGACCACCACCTTCAGCAACACCACCATCACCACAAAGGCCACCACCGCCGCTAACAGTACCACCACCGCCACCACCACTATCATATCTCCCACACGTTTTCTCAATCAATCGCTATTGTCATCTTCACCTTCAGCAGCCGACTCATCACTGCCACTGCATCCGCCAGTGCTATCACATCTAATATTTTTGAGACATTGGTACAACCGTCACCATCTTTAATACCAATGCAACCACCATCACCACCACCACCACCACCACCACCAATACTACCATCATCAGCAGTACCACAAGTGTCTTCTCCGTTTCTTATTCCACCCAGCTATCATTACTACCCGTCCACACGTATATAGCATCACTAACATGATCACAATCAATACTATTATCCATAACGTAAACCATCATGATCGTCACCATCACCATCATCATCATCATCATCATCATCATCATGAGCATGTTCATCATTATCATCATCGTCATCGTCGTGGCCGTTATGATTATTATGCTCTCCTCCTCCTCCCCCTCCCCCTCCTCCTCATCATCATCAACAACATTCTCATCGCCATTATCATCACTATGTTCCTCATCACCATGAATATCGTCTTCGCTGTTGCGACTACCATAACTATCATGTTCTTATTAATATCACCATCGCCAGAATCGCTGTTGCCACAGCCGACACCAGGACCACCACCCCACCACCACTACTAACACCACTAATACCACCACTAAAACCAACACCACCTCCGTCTCCGCTGCCATCACCGTCGTCACCACAGCCACCACCGTCACCGCCTCTGCAACTATTACTATTTCTAAAGGCTAACACTATTATCAGAACTGCTCTTACCAAAAACTACTACAAATACATTACCACTTCTATTACTATTGTCACGCTGGCATCATCATCTCTACCACCAACTCCATCCCTACCGCCAAAACACTATCAGCAACATCAAAAGGTCCCACCTCTGTTATCATACTGAGCACTAAATCACCACCACCATTACCACTAATGCTACTACAAAACCACAACCACAACCACTACCACCACCACCACCACCACCACTACTACCTGCACCATACCCACCATCAGTAATAACGACAGCAACAATAAAAAACAAAATTAATGTCATACAGTTCGCCATATTCAGCAAAGAGCTGGAATGATCACTGCCATCACTACCACAGTTATCAGAACCACAATCACCACGACCACCACCTCCACCACTACCATCAACACCGCACCTTCCCTAACATCATCTCTATAGATTACTATCATGACCATCATCACCATAAATGCCACCTCTAACACTTCTCACTATCGAAAGCACTACCACTCAGCCGCCCAATATCCGTCCATATAATTTCCAGCACAATACGAACGTCTGTTATATATTTTGTTTAATTTGATTTCTTCATTCCTTTATTTTATTTACTTCCACCATATCATTTCGTAGCGGTGTCCTCGGTACCAAGAAACCCTTTACCATTAACCTCCCACAAAAATAGCATCCCTAGGGGAATAGCAAATATTTCACCGCCAACGAAGAGGCAAGGGGATTTCCATGAAATTCATTGCTGTATTAAACAACTCCAGCGTCCAAGCTGGTCTTTAATTAAAACCTGTCGCATCTATTCTCGTAGTTTGTTCCATACGTGGAAGTTACACCGCAAAAGTGACGGTGGCCGAGCTAGGAAAAGTGAACTATTTATAATGATGAGATCAAGGGTAGAAAGGGGTAGTGAGGAAGCAAAAATGTACGTCTCTGTTTATGTTTGAGTGGTTTTAAGTATATTTGATTTTATATGTGTGAATATGTTTATTTTGTAACCTCTCTGTAGTATTACATATGCATACATATACACACATACACACATACACACATACATCCTTATATACATACATATTATGCACACATAAACTCACACCCACTCCTACATATAAGTATGTATTATATATGTGCGTGTGTGTACGTGTGTGTGTATTTGTTTGTGTGTATTTGAATAAGCCGCAAATTTATCACAGAATTGTGATTCAGTGTTTCACGTTCCCGTTTGTCGAACAGTTGTGATAAACATTGAATTAAAATCTTGATTGTACAAGTAATATAATGTTATGAGATATAATTCAAAATATACGGAAGAATATTTAAATTTGATTGGCTAGCAGTTTCTTTTTAAATATAACGGTATAATTTACGTTAAATGTTGGGTGGTAGTGAGATGTAAAACTTAAAGTGTGATAAGATCAGAAAAAGATCTTACGTGAGACGGATGGAAATGCTCAAAATTAAATAATTAATAATATAGCGAGTAGGGTGTTTCAAGATGGGAACAAATTAAATTATCAATAATGATAATATGCATATGTGTGTGTGTGTATGTGTGTATGTGTGTAGTGTTTTTGTGTGTGAGTGTGTGTGTATGGCCGCAGTCTAATGGCTCAAACAAGTAAAAGATAGACGATAAAGATGTGTGTGTGTATACTATCGGGGAGGAGGGCCGTCAGTAAACGAGATGGTTCTCTTGGGTCACTTGTCAAGAAGCAACGCTGTTAAAGTGCCAGCCACCTAGCGACGTTATTTCCTCACCTAGCGATGCTATCTAAACAGTCGGCATGTCATGGCTTTCGAGACATTTCGGTTCTTCTCGTTTCAGCCATATGTAGAAATTGGCTTTGTCGACTGCCTCTTGTATCTTCATATTACTGTTCTCAGCTCTAAGCTCGAAAATGCAAACGTTCTTTTAAATAACGTCACCATTTTCCTTTCAATGAAGCCTCTAGCCCCCACTGCCAGGTGTTAATACTGGACAGTCCACCCCTGTTCCCCGTACTCTTCGATTAATCTCTCATACCTCCTCTCCTCCCGTTACTGTTCATTAGCGTTTTTTTCTTCCCATGGAACTGCCAGCTCTAGCAAAATTCCAATTTTTCGTTCAAAGAGTTACAAGTTTGTTTATTCCGGTAAGATAAAAATCTGGAGTTCTGGAGCTGATGAACTCTTTGAACGCACTTTCAGCATCGGTTTCCGTTTTTAACTTCTCTCGTTGGAAACTATCAAGGCGCTTGAATAAGTGGTAGTCGGCAGGAGAAATGGGTGGGAAAGAACTTCGTAGCCAATTTCCTTCAGCTTCTGGAGTGTCATTACTGAAACGTGTAGTCAAGCATCGTCATGAAGAATGACTGGCCCTCTTTTGTTGACTGGTCTGGGACAGAGGAGTAGCAGTTTTTCGTTCATTTTGGCAATTTCAGTGCAGTATGTTTCTGCAGGAATGGCTTATACGGGTTTTAAGAAATCATAGTGGATGAGTCCAGCAGTACACCACCAAACAATCACCATAACATTCTTTTTGAAAATCTCGCGTTTCGGGAAGGTTTTCGGTGCTTCATTTTGGTCCAGCTACTGCGAAGAACGTTTTCTGTTATTGTACAGAATCCACTTTCCATCGCAAGTTACAATACGGTCGAGAAATGGATCGGTCTGGTTACAAAGAAGTAGCGACGAGCAAATTTTATATCTACGCATTTTCTGATTTTCATTCAAATCGTATGGTATCCATTTGTAGAGTTTTTTTTTTTTTTTTTTTTTTTTTTTTGTTGTTGATTTTCCAATCGCATGCAAATGGTTACAGGCAGTTTTCTGGCTAACTTGAAGTTCTTTTGCCAGTTCTCGAGAAGTTTGACGTGGTTCTTTTTCAATGACACTCTTTAATTGGCCGTCATCGATGACAGATGTGAGTCCACTACGCTCACGACCTTCAAAGCTCAGGTCTCCACTGCGAAATTGCTTAAAACATTTTCCAGCTGACCACTCACAGGTCATTTCCTCACCAAACGTTTCAATGATATCGCGAGCAGTTTCAGCTGCTTCACGTCCTTTTTTGAAGCTGACCAGCAAACTTGCTCGACTATCACGCTCTGACAGTTCCGATTCAGATTATGGCAACAAGGGTTAAAAATATATCAATATTTACTCATTGATGCATTTGGGCAAGCCTACGTCTGTATTATCAGACAGATTCAAAATAGAAATCTTTAAAAATAATTCAAGAATCTTCAAAAATTTGGTACAAATTCCTCATGGTTAAAAAGTTACATACATTTTACTGAACTTGATATATATATATATATAAATATATATATATATATATATATATATATATATATATATATATATATATATATATATATATATATATATTCAGCACAGGAAAACAACCTCTACTTATAGGGATGAAAATTTCCAGGTTTCACTAGTTTAATACGCAATATAGTAGAAGAAATTTCTACAGTACAAATGGATATATATATATATATATATATATATATATATATATATATACAATATACAAAATAATAAAAGAAAAATACTGAGTTTAAACTGACATATGTTAATCTATTAACATAATATTAATAATCCCAACAATTGTTTCGATTCAAACTCAAAACCAACAACAAATTTATAGAAATTTGGAAACATTTTCATTAAAAATCTCATCAGAGTAAATCAGGACAAAAAATTACATATTAGAAGTTTCAGATCCTTAAACAGACTGAATTAATCAATATATGTTTCTGTATCTAAGTGTGAACGTCAATAACCATTTAAAAAACAAAACAAAAAAGCAATTGAATAAAAACTAATATAACGGTTATAAATATGTATGTCAAATATGTGTGTGTATATTTAAGGATATTAAGTGAAGTATGTTTCTCTGTGTTATTATTTTAAAACTTAAACAATTCCTTATGAATCTATAGTGAAAAGAGTAAATATATAGTTACACTTCTATACGGTTAAGTAAAAATCTTCTCTTACACAAATATCTATTCATCATTTTTTTTTCTTTCCTCAACACGCCTATATTAAATAATATTATAAGTCATACTATAGCTTCTGATAACGTTTGCGACTGATAAATTTTATTTACAATATGACTTCAAGATGAATGCAACAAATGAAACAAATAATAAAACAAAACAAAAAAATTATCAGGTGGATGATGATGATGACGACGATGATGACGATGGTAACGATGATGATGATGATGATGATGACGACATCGACGACGACGACAACGACGACGACGACATCGACGACGACGACGATGATGATGATGATGATAATGGTGTGAAGAAGAAGAAGAAGAAGAAGAAGAAGAAGAAGAAGAAGAAGAAGAAGAAGAAGAAGAAGAAGATATGGAAAGTAATGATGAGCTGTATGTTGAGGTGTTGGTTGCTCTGGCAATGAAGAACATTGATATTCTAGTAGTACTTTCCGGGATGAAAAACAGACAAACACCCACTGGCCAGGAATATCAAATGTGGCAAAATATACAAAAACAACAACAGCAATCAGTTTTGAGAGGAGAGAGTCGACCGACGCAAGTTTCTGAGGTAGCTTATAAAGAAAAGAAAGGAAGAATTTAGAAAAGTGTTAAAATAGCCGCTCCAGCATAGAGCTATTGAATTTCATGTTAAACTGCAGGCAAGATGCTGTGGGGCCTCTTGAATGTGGTAGAGAGTTCAGAGACCAAACACATCAAAACATACACACAGACACAGACACACACACATACGCACACACATACGCACACACAAGCACACACACATATACACACCGCATACGCGCACGCGCAACGACAGACCTCATACGCTCGCAATCACATACACATATACATATAAGATGGCCCCTGGAGCTATAGTAGATTCACCTACTAAGGGTGCCACGGAATGGGACTGAATCCAGAAGCTAACTCCTTTACAAAACAGCCATGCATACACCTCCGTCCGGTCATTTAGGAAATATTTACTCACCAACCTCCGTAAAGCGAATGACTAGTCTAAAACAATAACGAAAATAAAATATTACTATTTATTTCAAACAATGTAATGACAAAAATTATTTTCAGAATAATTAATAAATGAAATTTATACATGCAATTTGGTTGTTTGAAATCTTAACCCTAGGTAGAACGAAAGACATTAAACCCCGATAAGATTTGAACACAGGATGTGAAAAAATGAAGTTAAACTCTGGGAGTTATTATTTTGGGCCGTTTAGTATTCTCTGCGATTCTTCACAACCAACAAACATTATGTTTAGTTTCGTAGCTAGTCATACAAGTTAGATTATCGGTAAAAAATTGCTCTGTAGTATTTGTTCCGGCTCTTCACATTCTGATTTTAAATACCACTGAGATCAACTTTGCTTTTTTTTTTTCAGGATAGATAAAGTAAAGACTGAGTGTAGTGCTGGAGTCGACTTAATCTACTAACCTCTTCTTTCTATATATGAGACTTATTTTATGTGACTATCTTGGAGATGACGGTATCGCTGTTCATAATGTTAATCTGGTTATTTTAGCTGTGGTTGTAGATTTACATATTTCTAAGTGTTTTTTTGTACTTTCTGAGTGTCTTGGTCGTGGTTCAAATTATACTGTAGATGGTATTGATTATTATTCTTGATAAAGATATACGCGGTGTCGGCAGTATAGAAGGCAATTACAAACTTTGTATGATTGATAACAATGTTAGAAATTTCAATGAAGATTCAATTGGTCTTGTTGTGATGGTGGTTAATGTTGGGATTGGATTGGATTGGTAGGTGGTAAAGATTGGGAAGTTCGAGGAGATTAAAGATACTATGTTTGTGACACAGTTATCGGACTTGGCTTCTTCGGTGAAAGCAAGCGAGGACGGTAGTGGTGCGGGCAAATGATATGATGCTGATAGTGTGAGAAATAGATACTTTTATTTTTTGCGGAATAATACAATATATTCAGCAATGAAGATCATGTGAGGTCGAAGACAACAATCAGGGAAAGACAATAATTATTTTATCATGACTATCGACAACAACAACATATACGACAATATAAATAATGTCAACAACAGCGAAACTGACAAGAAAAATATAAACAATAACAGTCAAAAGAACATAGAAAAGGAAGTTTAGAAATTAAAAAGTAAAATGTAATTTATTTAAAGAATTCATTGGAAGGAGAAGTTGCAATTTGCAAAATCTATGAATATATATGGCAATGTCAAGAATGTGTGTTCACATATCTTGTATCTAGTGAGCCGTGTTCTAATACACGCGCAATGTTTGGACAAAGAAAAGAAAAAGAAAAACAGATTGCAACAACATTATCGTAGATGTCATGTATATCATTGCATATCTTGATTTGATGAGTAAAATGATTACATTTCTGCAACGATGTAGTTTTTTAAAAGTTATATACTAAACCAGGGTAAGATTAAAAATCAACACATAGGACTACAATTTTAGTGTTTCCTTTATGTATGAAATTACTATATAACGTTCTGTTTGATATACAGAGCTGGGTTTCTCTTGCCATCAAATCCCAGTAACGGCACGGAATCCTGGGATTTTAAAACAAGTCACTCGAAAATTCCCATAAGTGCATTACATATGGTATATAAGCACGAATCATTCTGTAACAATACACATACGTACATAAGTATAAATACACACATGCATTTAAATATGTAAGTTAGTGTGACTGCAAAAATAAACTACACATGTGTATATGTACATATTATACACACACACATACACACATACACACATATATATATATATATATATATATATATATATATATATACATATATATATATATATATATATATATATATATATATATATATATATATATATATATATATATATATATATATATATATATATATATATATATATATATATATATATATATATATATATATATATATATATATATATATATATATATATATGTATGTATATACATACATGCATACACAAAGACATACACACATTCATATACACATATATATATATATACATGACACATGGGGCTAACTTGTTGAATTTTACTAGCCAGGCTTTCAACGTTTCATTAGTTAAATTGATAGACGTTGGGGCTCTTAAACACCATTCTCCAGCTATACAGTGGTTCCTCAATGGTGGATGTTTGTACAACCCCTTTCCAGAAACCAATGCCGCTACCGAATTTTCCGTTATTCAGTACAAGAGATCATGACACCAAAGCTTTGAAGAGATTGGGAGTCAAAGCAATTAGTTCCTCAGGCAATTCAGCCTTCTAAAGCCTCTGAAATTACAGTTGTTTTTTCTCAGAGTTTGGATATCGATACAGGTTTTAACGAGTTGCTACACGTCACCAAACACGAGTAGAGACCATCTGTATAATATTTCAACCGATTTTTCATCTTGGATATAGCTAGCACGTAAAGTGAAAGTAAAACGTTACATCCAGTTAGCAATACCCATTTCATACTGTGCTGTGGTAGCACCAGAAATTGTTATACTGAAGGTATTTAGAATTCGAGAAACAAGAATTATAATCATATGCACTTTAAATAACTTAAATAACTTAAAAGATGCACAATCATATTGGTATTTACAAGACCAACTCCGATCAATCAGATATCGTGTACTTTCGAGCTGAGGTGTAGGAGTGACTCTGTGTTAAGAAGCTTCCCAACCACATGGTTCCGGGTTGAGACCAGCTGCGTGGCATACTGAGCAAGTGTCTTTTACTATAGCCTCTGGCCAACCAAAGATTTGAGTGGCTTTGGTAGGTGGAAACTCAAAGAAGCCCGACGTATATATATATATATATATATATGTATATATATATGTGCGTGTGTGTGTATGTGTGTGTGTGTGTGTGCGTGTGTGTATGTATGTCTGAGTGTGTGTGTGTGTTTGTGTGTGTGTATGTGTGTATGTGCGTATGCATGTAATTTTGTCTGTGTTTGTCCAACCACCATCGCTTGACAACCGATGCTGGTGTGTTTACATATCCATCACTTAGCAGTAAGAGAGACCGATATAATAAGTAATTGGCTTACAAAGAATTTTGTTTACAAAGTCCTGGGGTTAATTTTTTCGACTACAGGTTGTGTTCCAGCATGGCCGCAGTCAAATAACTGAACCAAGTAAAAGAATAAAAGAATATATAATTACATATATATATATATATATATATATATATATATACTGCACAGGGAGAGAGAGAGAGGGAGAGAGGAGGAGTGGGGAGAGGGGAGAGAGAGAGAGGCAAAAGAGGGAGACTAAATACACATGTGCATTTTAATAATTTGTATATTACATCGAGAAAGTGTTAAAAAAGATTTAACTATTAAGTTATTTATGATTTTTTGACATACACTATAGCAAAAATTAAAAGCAAAACTTCTCCAGATGTGGCCAGGAATACTTTTATTTAAATCTATATTCATAACAATCTATATATATATATATATATGTATGTATATATATATATTTATATATATATATATATATATATATATATATATATATATATATATATATATATATATATATATATATATATATATATATATATATATATATATATATATATATATATATATATATATATATATATACATATATATATATATATATATATATATATATATATATATATATATATATATATATATATATATATATATATATATATATATATATATATATATATATATATATAAATATTTATTTATACATAAGAATATGTGCGTGGTGTGAGTAATTATGTATGAATAGTTTATGTGTAAATGTATATATGTAATATAGATTCAGTGCCCAAAATATTTTTCTTTGGTGTAGCTCAGATGTCCTCAGATGTTCCTTATCTGAATGAATAACTTTGAAAAGGAAATTAATAATATGAAATGAAATCAAAGAAAAGAAATATTTCTGAAAATATCCGCTATTGCTATTTGTAAATAATCTATTACATATATATTCAAAGATTTAAATAACTTGCTGTATGTATATATATATATATATATATATATATATATATATATATATATTCACACACACACATATGTATACACACACACACACATACACATATATATATATATATATATATATATATATATATATATATATATATATATATATATATATATATATATATATATATATATATATATATATATATATATATATATATATATATATATATATATATATATATATAGTAAGCGGGAGAGTAGGAGCAATCGATATATAGTGTGTGTGTGTGTATTTGGTGAAAGCGTATTCGTATTTCTGTATTTCTGTATTTATGGAATATGGTTCTAAAATATTGCAATATAAAAACAGGACTTAAAACAAGGAAAACGTGTCAGCTGTTCGTTAGAAATTTG
Source organism: Octopus bimaculoides (assembly GCF_046866305.1). Classification (NCBI taxonomy): domain Eukaryota; kingdom Metazoa; phylum Mollusca; class Cephalopoda; order Octopoda; family Octopodidae; genus Octopus; species Octopus bimaculoides. The sequence goes on from NC_142933.1 coordinate 32,032,446, forward strand.
CAATACGATATGTTTCTAATACACTTATAACAGGAAGACTCGATGTTATAAATTTGCCAGCAGCCATGTTTAAAATTTGTTCATATCTATAGATAAACTGTAAGAGATGGTTACATATGTATGTATGTATGTATGTACGCATGTATGTATGTATGCATGTATGTATGTATGTATGTGTGCATGTATTTCTCTGTCCATTTATCTACTTATCTATCTATTTATCGATGTACATCTATAAATGTCTACGCATATCTATCTATGTATTATATATATATATATATATATATATATATATATATATATATATATATATATATATATATATATATATATATATGTATGTATGTATGTATGTATGTATGTATGTATGCATGTATGTATGTATACTCACAGGCACATACACACACAGACGCACACACCCACATATATAAGCGACTTTACATACTATCTGCGTTTTGTTTATGCGTTCGTTAGCTTTGGGATAGCAGACAGAGAAACAAGTCCCTTTAAGACGCAGAGTATCAAAAGACACTAAATAGCTATAATCAGGCGGGACAACTCGCCTCGTATGTGATCCAGAATAGAATCTACTGTATTTGCATATATATCTCAGAACAGGGATGGTAATTCCTTTTGAGATGCGTTGAGTGCCTGATACATATGAGCTGCGAAAGTTGAGAAACATCGATTTTCATCGTTTTGGGGGCAACTTATCTCCCCTGCTTTGAGTCTTTAGTGATCTTTAACACTCAGCATCTAAAAGGACTTTTCCTCCAACACGTTACCCTTCAGGTAACACCTACTGAGGTTGTTGTTGTTGTTGGCACTCCGTCGCTTACGACGTCGAGGGTTCCAGTTGATCCGATCAACGGAACAGCCTAATCGTGATATTAACGTGCAAGTGACTGAGCACTCCACAGACACATGTACCCTTAACGTAGTTCTGCGGGATATTCAGCGTGACACAGTGTGACAAGGCTGGCCCTTTGAATTACAGGCACAACAGAAACAGGAAGAAAGAGTGAAAGTTGTGGTGGAAGAGTACAGCAGGGTTCACCACCATCCCTTGCCGGAGCCTCGTGGAGCTTTAGGTGTTTTCGCTCAATAAACACTCACAACGCCCGGTCTGGGAATCGAAACCGTGATTCTATGACTGTGAGTCCGCTGCCCTAACCACTGGGCCATTGCGCCTCCCCACCCTTCAATTAATGACCGCATAAACAAAATATAGTAATTATGTAATATCCAAAATATTTACATTATTATATATATATATGGCCTGCCCCACGTTCGGTTACGACGACGAGTGTACCGATTGATATGATCACTAGAAGAGCCTACTTGTGAAATTAACGTGCTGAGCAGTCCCCAGAGTCATGTACCCTTAACTTTCTCGGAGAAATTCATCGTGTCACAGTCCAAACAGGTTGAACTTGTGAATTGCCAGTACCACACAATTTTGACTGTTGAACGAACTGGAGCAACGAGAAACAATGTTTCTTCTTCCAGGACACAACGCGCCGCCGTGAATTGCACTGACAGCCTTCTCGTATATCATATTATATATACAGGATGGTAATAAAGTCACTATGCAGTTACTTAAAATAACAATAAAGACAAAGCAATTAATCAACAGTCCAGAAATTTATTATTAATATGATTCTGGTTAATTCAGGTTCATAACACTAAAATGCTATGGTAAACAATTCTAAATTAATTATCGATACTGTTCGAAGAGCAAGCCTCCGTTTTTGTTTTAATATAAGTAGCTGCATAGTGACTTTATTGCTACCCTGTAAATATATATATATATATATATATATATATATATATATATATATATATATATATATATATATATATATATATATATATATATATATATATATATATATATATATATATATATATATATATATATATATACATATGTATATATATATATATATATATATATATGTATATATATATATTGTTGTACTTGGGGATGGTCATATCGCCAATGAAATATATTTGCAAAACATATATATATATATATATATATATATATATATATATGCGCTTTAGAAGTCACGATTTGATGAGAGTGAAATACACAGGAATATAAACTGAACAATATTTTAATAAACCATAATCTCGTTACAGCTATAACACCTCCACTCTCTCTCTCTCTCTCTCTCTCTCTCTCTCTCTCTCTCTCTCTCTCTCTACCCCTCTCTCTCTCTCTCTCTCTCTGTTTCTCTCTCTCATTCTCTCAGATTTTTCTTCCTCTCTGTGTCATACTCTGTCTCTCTGTCAGTCTATCTATCTGTCTCTCACTCTCTCTCTCTCAATCTCCCTCTCTTTATGTCTCTCTGCATGGAAGTGAGTGCAAGTACCTTCTACTATACTACATCACAGAAGTAACACAATAAATAGCTAACTTTGACTATCATTTTAAAAAATACCCGTGTCAGCCACATTAGTTAGTCAGTTATTGATAGAGTGATCATATGCTTAGCATAATTAGTGATTTATCTCAACTTAAACAAAACAGTATTTGTAAAAACAACTGGGTTGTATGAAATCCTATTTCAAATTCGGGAAATTTTCGTGTGACTTTTCCCTTAAAGGAAATAAAAGAAGTAAAAGGGAAGTGTTATCGTTGGAGCTGTATACAACTTTTTGACTTCCATTAAACTTTCGGATGGGAAAATCATGTATTGAAGACGATCCTGTATTTAAATGCTCCTCCCCGAAAGATAATGGCATAACCAAGTTGTGAGCTATTCAGGGCTACCTTTAAGTTGGGCCCCGTCCTGTACAGGGTTATAAAGCAGAAACAAAATACGGACACCAAAAATAATCATCCCTTTCGCACTCGCTTAGATAGGCAACTGACGGTAAAAGTCCTCGATTGAATTGTTCAAATGCGTCTGTGAATCGAGAAATTTTTCATCTGATTCTTAAAAGATTCTGAAAAGTTCGTGACATAATTTTGAATAAAAGCATGAAAAAAGCTTATTGTTGACCCAAACTGTTTGTTGTTTCTACTGGTGGACGAGCAAAATAAAGAAAAAAAGCAACACTCACAACACACACACACACACACACACACACACACACACACACAAACAAACAAACACGCGCGATCAAGGACAGCCAACGAGAGACAAGAAACCATATTCCTCGTGGAATTACATAGTCAGTTCTATTGTGAAACCAATAAAGTTAAAGTCAAGGAAGCATCATGGAGATGGCTCAACAAGGGTGACCTAAAAAAGAATATTGAAAGCCTAATCATTACTGCTCAGGACCTGGCATTGAATACCAACTCAGTGAAAGAGAATATATTTAACACAAGTGCAAAGGACCTCTGCAGAATGTGTGGGAAGAGAGTCGAAAGCGTAACTCACACTCACATTGTTAGTGCTGGTGAAAGCCTTGAGAAGAAAGAGTACAAGTGTACACACGACAATGTATTCCAAAATCTCTACTGGCTACTATGCCCTAAGTATGGATTTGAGGTTACGGGTGCTTGGTACCAACATACACTGTTAAATGTATTGGACGAAAAGAGGGAGGCAAAAATCCTCTGGGACTTTGACACCTAGACAGACAAGTTGTTAGAGCATCGAAGGCCGGATATGATAACATTTAGGAGGGTAAAACAAGAGTGCTTAGTAATTGACGTGACCATGCCAGGAGATCAACATATCCTCATCAAAGAAAGAGAAAAGGTTGATAAATATGGAGACCTGGGAATTGAGATCGCTAAGATGTTTTAGCTACGAGTGTCAAGCATGAAAGTTATTCCTATTGTCATCGGAGCATTGGGTTCAATACCGCTCAATCTGAAAAAAAAACCCACCTGAAAAACCTTAGAAATCTAGATGTATTGCGTTCTACAATCTAGTTGTATTGCAAAAGTCAGCATTACTTGAAACTGCACCCATATTACGTAAAGTACTGTCTGTCTGAGGTCCTTGTGATTTAACAAACAGTACAAAACTCCGGTAGAGACAATATCTTCAAACAACAACCTCACCATATTGTATAGTGCGATGTCTATAATGACAACAACGAGGTAAATGTCCTCTCAGTAGCTGTAAGGGTAATGGGAATATTTAAAAACAGATTTGGGAAATTTGTTGGAGAAATTCTGATTGACATAAGGGCAGTGACGATTTTAAGATTGATACTTGAATGTTAACCAACGCGGAAAGAAACCCCTTTGACAACAGGCTGTGATCCGCTCTTGCACAATTAACCGGTGCAAGGGAAATGAAGAGCTCTGAGGAGTGAAATGGAAATATTGATAATGGCTTCAATTTTTGGTATAAGGCTAGCAAGCTCAAAGAAGGGTGTAAGTTGTTTATATAAGCCCCACTGCTCAACTGGTACTTATTTTAACGACTCCGAAAGTATGAAAGGAAAATTCGACCTCGCCTTTCCTCTTAAATGAGTCAAAGATCACAGATTTTGCAATTCTCTATGATGGCTATGTCAATACCAAAGAAATAGAAAACATGAGAACTACTAAGATCTTACTAGAAAGTTGAAGAGTGTGTGGTAGACCAAAATAACAATTATACTTGTAGATGTAGGTGTATTTGGCGCAACACTCAAAATGGTACCTACAAAATTGAAAGAAATTGGAATTGAAACTTGCATTGTCGACCTACTCAAAAATATTATCCCATATGCTTCAAGTATACCGCAAAACATTTTTGAAATTTCAGGTAACTTGTTGCCACCAAACTTCAAGATAAAATACTTGCTAACTAAATTAGCATGCACTAGCGCAAAAAGAAATAAAAGAAAAAAAATTCTACCTTATAAAATAAAAATAGTGGCCATACTGATAGGCTTCCACACAGTTTCTATCTATTAAATGTAAGGCGATGCTCCAGCATGGCCGCAGTCAAATGACTGTAACAAGTAAATGAATAAAAGAATAAAGGCATTGATCGACCAGGAGCTTTTGTAAGATATCATTTCCTAATATGGCGTATAGTGGGAATCAACATGAAACAACGTGATTGAAAAACGAGCTTCTTAATCACGCAGCCAACCTTGCACCTACCTGCGCCATATTTGAAAAAATATCTAATAACAGTACTTTGGTTAGCAATTCAATTTCCAGTAATTTACCCATGTTAGAATTCAGATCAGAGTTAAGGAACAGGGCCATATCAACTGCACTAAGTCTAAAAAACAGTAAACAGTTTCTTTCAGATTACGCCATTGTGCTATATATATAAAATAAGTAAAGTCCCTTTCCGAGACATACAGACACATAAAGTCAGTTTCCCGGTTTCCATGGTGCGTATACTCCTCGGTACGTTGCAGGATTGCTATTTTTGCCTACTCAGTGGACTGGAGCAACGTGAAATGAAGTGTTTTGCTCAAGAACACAACACGTTGCTCGGTCCAGGAATTGAAACCACAATCTTACAATCAAGAGTCCAACACTCCTAACCATTAATCCACGCTCCTACACGTTATATATCTAACTATCATGTATAAGATAGCCCTTAGTTACTTAATATGTATCTTCGGCCCTAGGTTTCAGCATGCCGGAGCTGAAACACGTTTCCATAGCGAATGAATCACTGATATTACAATATTCACCGATGAATTGATACCAATCCGTTGCAAATGTAGTCCTACATAGATTAACTTGGATGGTCTTAGCTGGAATTCTTTCGATCATAGGTCTACTGCACAAGTGTTGAAAGAGAGCTGCTTTCAGCAAATAGAACATCATATCCTTTCCGCTGAAATCTGTTTAGGGCTTAATATCTGCCGTTGCTCCCCAAACACGATGGTAAAATGCCTCAATCAAGTTTTGGAGATGACTAATTTGACATTTGACTAAACCAACCAGTTTATAGTTATAGTAACATAAATATTTGGGATTTGCTTCCCAGATCGATATAACTGTGGCGTAGTAGATGTAACTGTAGAGTAGTAGTAGTAGAAGTGCTGGTGGTGGTGGTGGTGGTGGTGCTGCTGCTGCTGTTGGTGCTGTTGGTGGCGACGGCGGCGGTGATGGTGGCGGTGGTGGCGGTGGTAGCGGCAGCGGCGGTGGTAGCGGCAGCGGCGTTGGTGGTGGTGGGGTGTGTGGAAGATTAGTAGTAGTAGTAGTAGTAGTAGTAGTAGTAGTAGTAGCAGCTGCAGCAGCAGTAGTAGTAGTAGTAGTAGTAGTAAATATTGTTGTTGTTGTTGTGGTGGTGGTGGTGCTGGTGGTGATGGTGATGGTTAGTAGTAGTTTCAGCTACGGCGGCAGTCGTAGTAGCAACAACAACAACAACACGACAACAACAGCATCAAGATTATTATCGCCTTGCTCGTCATCTTCGCCATCAAACCTGCTCATCATTGTCCAGCTAATTTTCTATTCCTTGTGCCATTTCAACTTGGCAAATAACGAAAACCCAATGCAGATTTCAAAGAGTGTAACGTATGTTTTCATGAGAATGGCGCCCCAGTTTCGTGCTGCCTTAATGAAAATATTACGCATACTTTGCAATGGTGGCTACAGGGTCAGATTGCTGTGTAAATATTAAAACAGAAAAGCCCCAATGTCTGCTTATTGACATGATTTTAAATTTTAATATGCTTGCACAAACACTTCCAAATCTGGTCGTGCTACCCTGCAAATATTTTGCCGCTGTTATTTACTATGAGAGTTTCCATCACACTCACTGAATTTACGCTCACATCCATACATGGATGTATATGGCAGACATATATAGTGTGTAAGCATGCATGGGTTTGTACGTGTGTGTGCGCGCGAGAGAGAGTTATGTGTGTATTGTGAGTGTGTGGGTGTGTGTGCGTGCATGTGAGTATGTGTGTGAGTGTGTGTGCGTGTTTGTATGAGTGTGTGTGTACGCATGTATGTGTGTATGTGCATGTGCATGCTTGTATCTCTGCGTGTGCTTTGTGTGTGCTTGTATGTGTGTGTGTCTATGAATGTGTCGATTTGTTAGGTCGCATATACATGACTGATGAAGAGTAATAAAGGCGGGTATAGTGAAAAACAGACACGAAAATACGTATGAGAGAGAGAAAGAGGGAGAGAGTGAGAGATACAGCTAGCTAGCTTGATAGATAGATAGATAGATAGATAGATAGATAGATAGATAGATAGAGACTGGGTGAGAGAAACAGAGAGAGAGAGAGAGAGAGAGAGAAAGAGAGAGAGGCAAACAGACAGACAGACAGACATGCAGACAGACAGTGAGAGAATCACACATACGCTCTGTGCAAACACACTGAAATTTAACTTGCACAATTGTTTCGTGTGTGTGTGTGTGT
>NC_142933.1:32047250-32049750 GCF_046866305.1 Octopus bimaculoides
CACACGCACATGTATGTGTGCAAGTATGTATATGCATATATGCGTGTTTTTATGTGTACATATATATACATACATTATGTATGCATGTACTCACGCACCCACACCCCCACACACACATATATATATATATACATATATACATGCGTGCATACAAACATACATATATGTTCATATATGCGACTATATTGGAACTTTTATATCTATCTAGCTAGCTAGCTGTCTCTCTGCCTCTCAGTCTATCTCTATATATAAGCACGTACATATGAGAATGTTTACCTATATATATAAGAAATTTCTTTGGATTATTTATTCTTCGACAACTCAAAACTAAATTTTGCACCTTATACATAGACCTGCATGTGGGTAAATATTTAGCTACATTTGAGTAAATGGACGCACAAATCTACATAAAATTATGGTATATTTACGTATGAAATTTAGTTCTGGACCAGTGCTAATTACAAGTTTATCTCTAGATATTCCCTTAGATCTGGACATTTCTGAGTAGCAGCTATACAGGAAACATAACGAAATTTTCTGTGTCAATTGATAGACCCTCCACCTCTTTTTACTTATTTCTTTATTGCCCACAAGGAGCTAAACATAGAGGGGACAAACAAAGACAGACAAAGGGATTAAGTCGATTACATCGACTCCAGTGCGTAACTGGTACTTAATTTATCGACCCGTGAATGGATGAAAAGCAAAGTCGACCTCGGTGGAATTGGAACTCAGAACGTAACGGTAAACGAAATACCGCTAAGCATTTCGCCTGGTGTGCTAACGTTTCTGCCAGCTCACCGCCTTTCCATCTTTTTTTTTTCTTAGCTTTGTCGGCAGCATTTGGATAATTGTCTCCAGTGCTACCTCAGAAACAAATCACTGAAGATTACAGGTTTGAGATGAAAAGTTAGGCTTTCTCCCAAATCTAAACAACACTCGTTAATTAAGATTGTGTAATGCCATGTAGTTAAGCGCTTTTATTACTAAACATTAGATGCGAAATATAATATTGCCAGAAAAGTCTTAATTTTAATTAGAAACATTTCTCTACTGAACAAAAATAATCGAAATGTAATAAACTGGAAAAATTTGACGGATAGCTAGAGTTACCATATATCGGGAATAACATTAAAAGTTCTAGGAGCTGCAAGATACGAAGAGTTGTCTCAAAGATCTCAGAAACAGATTGTGTTATTCGAGTAATCGTGTCAATCATAGTAGCAGTTTTCTCGACTCTAATATTGTGAACAGTGCTAGGACAGTTACTGAACACTAGATGTCCAAAACGTCATGTGTCTCGTTGGTTGAAGCACGAATGGTAAAGGAAAAAACAATTCCTGAATATTGAAAATATGTCCATTCATGCTCTGTCTTAGGTTGACATGCAAATTCAAAGTTTGAAGGAATGCAAAAATTAATTTACAAAGGAAAATTTCAAGTCACCTATCAACAATAAATAACCTGTCACACCTACGTATTTAGATGAACAGTTTCATAGTATGCAAGCAGAGTAGAGATGCTAGGGATGATCCGTACAACCCAATTATAAACAGGTTATTGGTTGTGGTGTATGGATGTGTACATATATATATATATATATATATATATATATATATATATATATATATATATATATATATATATAGATAGATAGATAGATAGATACATACATACATACTTACGTGCATACATACATACATACATACATACATACATACGTATATATACATATACACGAATATTGAATATGTGCATATATATATATATATATATATATATATATATATATATATGTATGTATTTACATAGAAATTTTTATTTACGCATGAATATATATTTATATGAAGCTATAAAAGAACGCCATATGAACAAGTAGTTGTAAGGTATCAAATCAATTTATAACATTTACACAACATATTGAATGGGGAAAAGGATATATAAATATAAAAGTGTATATGCTTATATAATTTCACCAGAATACCTTTGTGCTGCATTGCATCCTAATTTTGATATTCCCGACTGTAAATACCGCCTTGTCTTGATTAATTCTTTTTGTATATAAAGAGCGTTTGATATTTCGATAGTATACAGATATCTATCTAATAAATATTCGGAATTGAGTGACTGTCTTCCTTTTAACAATCTCCTTTTGGTAACTGCTGTCAGGTTTTGCACTGCATTTCGTAAACATCTGATGCATTTTCGGCTTATGGATTCGCATTTTTATACCAATTTATGAACATGTCTTTTATTGAATGATTCGTTCAATTGTATGATTCCGTGCCTCTTCACATTCATTGCACTTGTTCATATGTTGAAATATCTTTCACGCTGTACTATAAAAGCCGGAATGAAGGCAAATCTAATGCTATTTGACAGGCATCTGATAGATTACCAATTTATGTTACAGAATCATTCATATCGTTTCTTTGCCTATTTTATTCAATAATCAAATACCTGACGAAATTTGATTCCTGAAACCACGCGTGTTCTGATC
>NC_142933.1:32059750-32084750 GCF_046866305.1 Octopus bimaculoides
TCCTCATATCATAAAGATATCGTTATACGTGATTTCCGCCTGAAGAATATGTTTGAGCTTCAATACGTGTTTTGTCACTTTTAAATGAATAATATTCATCTCTCACCAGATGGTGTACATTTTTTCTTGAAATTTCTATCACAGTTACATTTTCTGCTATAAGATGCACCGGACACACAGTTGGGTGTCATATGGTTTCATCGGAGCCTCTTTCAGTGCCTAAGTAGTACACACACACACACGCACATACGCACGCACACACACACATATATATATATATATGCATGTATGTATGTAGATAGATAGATAGATAGATATATAGATAGATAGATAGATAGATAGATAGATTGATAGATAGATAGATAGATAGATAGATAGATATATAGATAGATAGATAGATAGATAGATAGATAGATAGAAAGAAAGAAAGACTGAGAGAGGGGAGGGGCTTACAAACATTCAAATAGATATATTTTATCGGATTGTGTTTGAAAATACAAGCAAGCCAACGTTCAAGAAATATTTAGAATCATGCAAATTTTGGGGTGTGTATAGTTTAACTTGTTATTCGCTCTACATCTGGTATCTTTGACTTCGATCCACTTATAACCGCGATAACCAGTATGTTTATATTTATGATTACTATGGTGATTTTGATGATCAATCAACTGCAATTATATTTCGTCATTGGAGTGCTATTAAATTTCAGAATCAGATCCATTGATGTGATGTATGTAAACTGAAGGAAAAGCAATTAATGCATTTCTGTCGAAGCGGTGAAAAACTGAATCAATCAAGAATTTGTTTAATATCCACGTAGTCATCTTCCCTTTGTTATTCAAATACATGAAACACTGAGTTCATTTACGTTTCTTATAGGTGTGGGCATGTGTGTGTGTAGGCATGCATGTGCATGTATGTGTGAGTGTCTGTGTATCGTACCTGGATCTTCGGTATTTTTTGATGGAGTGCTTATCGTTCCAAGTCATTCTACATTCGATTTCTTCTCGGTAAAATGCGAGGGACGTTGAAGGAAATGGAAGCAAAGTGAAAAGTTTACCCTCAGTACGTAACAATTCACTATGTTTATATATGCATGTGTATCAAATCTCGCGCGCAGGGCTTATGAATTGAATAGGCACATGATTAAGCCAGCTATTCTTGTGTGTGAAAATCAACAAAGACAATACCTTGGATCGATAATTTTTTTTTTTTTTTATGACGCAAAAGCTCTACCATAATCTTCAGTCACAGCTTTGGTTTACACGCAACTAAAAGTCATTAGAATTACTTAACACTTGCCACTGACTAAATTCTAAACAATTATTTTCAAACTGAATTTAGAAACCAGTGCGAAAAGTTAGAAAAAAATAAGCAGATATATAAAAAATAAAGCATTTCCAACGACATTATGAGCAAAAAAAAAAAGAAAAAAGAAAATGCATGAACATCAGCAACAGCAGCTGCAGTGATGTAATTAAATTTAAAATAAAAATTTAAATGTTAAATAGGGTGCAAGATGCAAAAAGATGCATCTGCACTTATAATTATAGAAAGTGTGTTTAATTGAATATTGTGTTACCGTTCCTTAATGAGCTGGTATTAATAATCACTGCTCGTAGTGTTGTTGGCTGATATATAGGGTGTTTTATGACAACACAGAGCTTTTTCTTTTTTACCTCTCATACTGGAAGTATATATTCATATTCCTTTCAAGGTCGATATGTATGTATGTATATTTCTATACGTTTCTATACCACTAAATATATAACTGTGTGTCTGTGTATGTGTATGAGTGACACTATATATGCACACGGCGCATAACAACACTCATATTCTTAATCACAAAGGACTGGTACACTTCAAGAAATGGTAGAGTATCGTTCTGAATGCATTATGCTATTAATTTACGTCCCTTTATCATCTAATTTCAAAACCATTTATGTAACTTTCTATTTTTAACTATCGATGAAATATTTACCAGTAATTCCCTCCACTCAGACAATGTTTTGAAATCTGTATGCATATATATATATATATATATATATATATATATATATATATATATATATGCAATATGTATCGAACATGCATAGACATACATTGACATATCTGCATACATACATGCATACATGCAAGCATACATAAAGGCATATGTTTCGTCTCATGATATAATGATTTATAAAATTCATCACATTAAAGGATTGGTAATTATTTTTGACAGAGAGGAAACTAGATAAAATGACACTGCTTTTTTTATTTTGTCTTAGAAATATGCTCATATATATATATATATATATATATATATATATATATATATATATATACATATACATATGTATGTATGTATGCATGTATGCATATATATATATATATATATATATATATATATATATATACATATACATATGTATGTATGTATGCATGTATGCATATATATATATATATATATATATATATATATATATATATATTTATATATATATATATACACATATATACATACATACTTACATAATGCATAATTACATACATACATACATACATACAAATGCACAAACACACATGTATATCGCAGGTGTGGCTGTGTGGTGAGAAGCTTGCTTCCCAACCATTTGGTTCAAGGTTCAGTCCCCCTCCGTAGCATCTTGGGCAATTGTTTCTACTATAGCTTCGGGCCAACCAAAGTCTTGTGAGTGGATTTCGTAGACGTAACCTGAGGAAAGCCCGTCGTATATATATATATATAAATATATATATATATATATATATATATATATATATATATATATATATATATACGTGAGGAGGGTCGTATAATATTATACATACACAGACATATACGTATATAGAAGTATATGTGTGTGTATATATATACCTGTGTGTGTGTCTCAGCGTCTTGATAACCGGTGTTGGTGTGTTTACGTTTCCGTAATATAGCGGTTCGACAAAAGAGATCGATAGAATATGTACTAGGCTTATGAAATAAGTCGAGGGTCAAGGCGGTGCTCCAGCATAGGCACAATCAAATAACTGTAACATATAAAAGAATAAGAGAATATACACCCAGATCCACGCTAATAGCTTATTCTTTTATTCGTTTATTCTTTTATTTGTTTCAGTCATTTGACTGCGGCCACGCTGGAGCACCTTATCTACGCCCACCTCACACCAGTTTCGCTCCATAATACTGCATCTTGTCTAACAATATTTCTATGAATAATTGATGATACCCACCCTCATTTTCCCTTTTAAATTAATATATTTCGTGTCGATGCTCCCAGGCAAAGTAGGATTTCCTAAGTAGAGTAGCAGTTGTGTAGCGGTTGAGTAGAGATCATCCGAAGGTGCTAGATAGCAATAGCGTTAAGACATAACAATATATATTTATCAAAGTCTGTTTTCACTTCCAGCGTACTCAAGAGAATTGTCACTCCTTTTGATATATCAAAAAAGCTCCACCCGCTTGACACAGCGAAAAACCTTAGTGTACTTGCTTTGTCTGAAAATATATGTTGATCTTTTGTCAATTATGTTTGTACTAAGTGCAGAAGTGGAGGATATTCTGATACCTACACAACATACTCTATCCATTTCACTTTTCTACTTACTGAAATGGTGAACATACTACTTTAAGATGTACTGATTTCGTAACGTTAGCTTCAAATTTTCTTTGAGATTTTGACTCTTTCAAAAGCAGCGAAAAGCGCCTATATTGTACATACGAAAACGGAAATCTGTTTTAATGATTTTTTTTTAAATCAATGACTTTTTAAATTTAAGAATATCGTGTAATATTGGGAATATTGGGACTGTATCACAAATAAATTTTCCAATTTATTTGCGCATATATATAACATTGTTTATATATATATATATATATATATATATATATATATATATTATTTTGTTTAAAAGAGTTCCAACACTGTCTGTTCTTTTATGTTTTATTTATATTCCTGCAAAACCAATGTGGGATATAGAATATGGAATATACAGTATATAATATAAAATAAAAATGGATGGTACTATGAAATAAAGTATTGAATATCTTATTGAATATATGGAATGTCTTATTGAATAGATGAAATATTGAGTGTTCAATATAAAGGAGTAAATATATACACATACATACACACACGTGTATGTATATACATACATATATATGTATATATATATGTGCGTATATATATATATATATATATATATATATATATATATATATATATATATATATATATATATATATATATATATATATATATATATATATATATATATATGCGTGTGCGTATATATGCATATAAGCATATTGCCTGTTGATGTCATAAGAAGCTGTGAACTCTTCGAGATAGCATGAAATGCTTCTGTTTGGAATAGTGGTTCACTAAGCTGATGATGATAAAACTATAAGTAATATGTAAATATGTCCAGTAATTTTGAGGGAAGTGTTATGATCAATTACATCGACCCCAGTATATTACTGCTATCTATGCTTATCCTGTCCAAGATAATGTAAAGAAGATTGACCTTGGTGGCATTTGAACACACGATGTAAAATGCAAGTTTTTTTTTTTTTCCGATACACTAAATCTTCTGCCAATGCTCTGTCGTATGTATATATACGTACGATCTTATTTAAGTTTTATATATGATTGTATGTAGTATGTATATTTATATATATATGTATATATACATACACATATATATATACGTATGTATGTGCATGTGCATATATATATATATATATATATATATATATATATATATATATATATATATATATATATATATATATATATATATATATGTATGTATATATATACATGGCTCTTTTCAGATACCATACACATACAAACACACAGTAGTATAGAGAAACATGCACGCATGCACAGGAGATGTCAGTTTGTAGTATGACACCATGTACGTGACACTGTCGGCAATATGAAGAGTGATGTTGATTTAGTTCTTAGCATCGCAACTGAATATTTCTCTTTTGTTGCCTCTTTATTGTTACACATATTCTTGTTATTGCTATTGTTGGAAATGCTGCTGTCGTTGTTGTCTTTGTCATTGCTATTACTCCTGCTGCTGCTTCTGCCCCTACGTTTTGCCCTTGTCTATTTTTTTAATATTTTATCGCCTTCAATTTTTCCCCGATATTCCACCATGTTAGTATTAATGGTGATACATCTTTTTCGTTATTTCTCTTTAATCCTTGTCAGGCTCATTCTCGATTTTATTATCTACATCCTGTACTATTATAGGGTATCGTTCTTTGCCTACACAATGACTAACATCCTCATGAATCTTATTGCCATATCTATACTATTAGTCCGTAACTACTGACTGAACCGTTGGGGCGCCAGTGTGACATTAAACGTACCTTGGACATTCGTTTAAACAGGACAAAGCATGATCTCCAATAGGTTTGACCGCAGTCAATATCTTCCAGGAAGAAGTGATAGAAGACTGAAAGAATAGAAGACAAAAAGAAGGAACCTTATTAGGGAACTGGTACTTCATCATAAACGAAAGGATAAACGGTACGGGAGCTTCAGCGAGATTTGAACAGTGAACATCAAGAGCCGGTACAATTAATGCAACGCAACGAATCCGAAGATGCTGTTATGTGTATTTACCTATATCCATTTTGGCTTTTAATTTCACATCAGGTTAAGATGAAGTCTGCAATTCATTTTGACACTGATAACACACTCTGCAGGTGCTATGAGACAGTCGTTTGTGACCATATTTAATACGTATCACAAATAATAAAGGCAAAACGTCGTTGGTTTCAAATAGGCCAAATATTTGATCACTGCATGTACAACTGCGGCAACATTAAATAGGTAGATTATATATATCGCAGTGAAAATCACTCAAGGAGAATATTCTGGAATTTCTTATGTCCTTTACAACTTCTGCAGAAAAATACACATATTCCGCAACATGTGTGCCTGTGTCTGCATGTGCGTGTGTAGCAGTGCATATGTTTTTAGTATGTGTTTTGTGAGTGTATGTGTACGTGTGTGTGAGTGTGTATGTGTGAGTGAGTGACTGTGTGTGTGTGTGGGGGGGGGGGGGGGGGGTGTTATTGTTTCATTCATGTTTTCTGTTGATGTTTGCTCTGTCCACTACTATGTGTGTGGCCTCAGTAATCTGCATTTCGCCCGGCGTACTAGCGATTCTGCCAGCCCGCCGCCTGAATCATAATGATAATAATGATTTCAAAGTTTGGCACAACGCTAATAATTTCGCGGGTGGGTGTAAGCCGTTCAGATAAACCTCAGTGCTTGACTGGTTCTTATTTTTTCGACCCCAAAAGAATGAAAGCCAAAGTCGACCTAGGTGGCATTTGAAATCAGAACGTCAAGACGGACGAAATGCCGCGGAGCATCTGGTGTACTAACTATTTTCCAAGTCACCGCCTTAATGATAATAATAATAGTAATAGTAATAATAATAATAATAATAATAATAATAATAATAATAATAATAATAATAATAAATTCAACCTTCATTACCCACAGGTGCGCATAGATTGGGGTACGTCCAAGGACAGACAACAATTTGCGCCGTAATTTACATAAAGGACGAGGAGGAAGAAATGGAAAGGGCGGTGAAATGCGATAAAAGTATAGATAGCATACAAAGTATGTGATAAAATGAATGATGTAGTCTTCCTGGTACAGGAGAAATACCAACTAGGCCCAATCAAGGAACAACACTGATTCACGGTTAACCTGACCACCAAAGACACTAGCTCTTTTCTTTTTGTTCCTCTCCAACCTACAGGAGCAATCTTAGAAAGGGGCCACTCGCCCTATTTTCGCCACAGTCACTCATCCTTTTACAAATTTACTTGAAGGTAACAATTCCCTCTTTCTTTTCATTGTCATTTCCAAATAGAACCTAAGAGAACAGAAGTCGATGAGGACTTGACCCGATTGTTTGAAATTTTGGCGCAATACCAGCAGTTTTGTGGGAGGAGAATAGACGATTACACTGACTCCAATGTTCACAATCCCCAAAAGATCAAAGGTGTAATTGACCTTGGCAAGATTTGAACCAAGAAAGTAAAGAGCTGTATGAAATCCCGCTGAGTAGTTTTTTTTTTTTCCGACGCACTTTTGTTATTAATTGCAGGGATTGACGAAAATGATTAAGAACGCTACGGGACGATACAGTGTGAGATTAAATGAAGGACGAGTAACAAAATATGAGAAATAACATAAACAAAGGAAAAGAGAAAAAAAAAATTAATGAAACTTTCGAAGAAGAAGAGGAAGAAGAAGAAGAAGAAGAAGAAGAAGAAGAAGAAGAAGAAGAAGAAGAAGAAGAAGAAGAAGAAGAAGAAGAAGAAGAAGAAGAAGACAATGATGATGATGATGATGATGATGATGATGATGATGATGATGATGATGGTGATGATGATGAAAGGGTTGGCGGAAGAGGAAATAAGCAGGGGAGTAATGGCGGATGTAGGAGTTGTGGGAGCGATCTATCATATTCATTTCTGATAGCAAACGATCTGCTTCCACAGCGATGGTCAAACATTAGACGTTGTCATGGAAACAGCATTAGTCTCTAATCCCTGCGTGTCAATGGATCGTTCTCCTTCTCTCCTTTTCTACTTATTCTCTTCTTTCACAATGTCATTCAATTTTTGTTTCATTTTATTTATTTATTTATTTATTTATTTATTTATTTTTGTCTTTGTCTGTGTGACCATTTATCTACTTTCCTAATCGCATCTCATCATTTCTGACCTCTCGCAACCTTTAGCTCTCAACTGTGACCCTAATATGAAGCTGGGTCGGAGAATTTGCCTAACAATAACGTAACAAGGCTACTACTACTACTACTACTACTACTACTACTACTACTACTACAACTACTACTACTACTACTATTAATAATAATAATAATAATAATAATAAAAATAATAATAATAATAATAATAATAATACCACTACTATTACTACCACCACCACCACCACCACCATCGTCATCACCACCCCCAGCACCACCACCACCATTACCATCACCAACACCAGTACTACTACTACTACTACTACTACTACTACTACTACTACTACTACTGATGATGATGATGATGATGCTTCTTACTGCTGCTGTCGCTGCTGCTGCCCCTGCTGCAACAACTAAATTTGTAACAGTTAAGATAAGTAAAGTACCTGGCTTGGGTGGTGCGCAGTGACAAGAGCAAAAATTAATCAAGAAATATCAATGGGCCTGCGGCTCGGAGCCTAACATGTTAGGTTCGTCCTGCCCAGTAAAGCTGTGAAAAGCTAGTTGGACTGACCAGTTAAATTCCCCGAGATTTGGTTTGGTTTGGTCCAGATCTCTAGATTGAGAAGTATTGATATGAGATGACGAACATGTCGGCCAATCTTACTTGTAAATGGGCTGAAAGAATACTATCTCTGAAATGACGGGCAGAGGTGGCGAATGCATACGTTACATCTATTATGTATTACCACTGACAGTCGTACCTTGCATCAGTTCACATTTGACCAGACAATAGGGCCTACTCTCCCGATCATCATCATCTTCGTCGTTGTCGTCGTCATCATCGTCATCGTCTGTGTCATCGTTATCGTCATCATCATCATTATTACCATCATCATCAGTACCATCATGATGATCATCATCATAACCATCTTGATGATCATTATTATCTTGAGTGCCATCAGGTGCAGACAACCTTCTGCCAGTCAGGTAATTCGTTCGATGCAGTCAGCACCATAGCGTTCTGTACACAGATAGCGGCAGGTAACAGCGACAACGTCCTCGCAAACTTTGAGCATTGATGAAAATCAACTAGCTGGTCTCTTCCGGGGTACTTTCGTGTCATGATCCATGGATAATGTCACCGAGTTTTTGGGCTGACAAGAGGCATTGACCGTTCAAGTTGAATTTTTCAAATATGATACTGACGTAAGCCACGCCTACCCAAGATGCGTGCACACTGACAAAACCGTCCTACACGCACTAGAACAGTTCTGGAGCATTGCTGACTTGTGGAATTATGTCGAGTACCTTCTGTTATGTGTGGGACGTGTCCCCCTATCGACCGAATCCTTTGCTAAAATGATGAGGCCATTTTTGTTTTGTCGGGTAGGGCAGATCATTTTCTTCAGACTGGTGCCTATTGCAAAAGAAGTCTTACGGTGGAGGAGAATGAAAGGACTACAATCAGTGAGGACTGAGGAATAAGGAGATGAGAAGAGCACATGCTGTGCTAATCCTTGTGAGGAGAGTGGATTGGGAACTGTATCGTTCCTTTATTTTTCCAGAGTAGCCTTTCGTCCCTTCCACTATAGGGGGAAATTGTTAAAAGATTTTGTTGTTATTGTGTCAATTGTTAACACAATTCAGTTATTTTGTGATTTAAACTCCACTTCCGTTTGTGTCTGTATTGTCCTAAAATTTCTCCACAGCCTTTTCTTCTTTGGCAAATAAAGAAAGACTTATTAATATTATTATTAGCAACATGACAGATTCTTTAGCACATCGGCCAAACTGCTTAGCAGTATTCTGTTCGTCTTTACGTTCTTAGTTCAAATTCCACCCACCGAGGTCGATTTTGCCATTTCATCCTTTAGAGATTGATAAAATAAGTAACAGTTGAGCGCTGGAATCGATGTAATCGACTTACTCCCTCCACGAAATTGGTTGTTTTTTGCTTATTCTTATCTTATCCTTATTCTTCTACTTATTATTATTATTATTATTATTATTATTATTATTATTATTATTATTATTATTATTATTGCTGTTGTTGTTGGTGTTATTGTTGTTGTTATTATTATTATTATTATTATTATTATTATTATTATTATTATTATTATTATTGATTAAATGTACAAGTGCATATTTTGTAGCGCTGAATATTTGATAATCGATGGATATTTCGTATTATATTGTGTGGTGGAGCTCGTTCAAAAGTGATAACAAGGAAACAGGTTACTTTATATTTGTCTTCTCGAAAATATATTTCCCAGTTTGAAATATGCTTTTGAGAAAACTGTTTTTTAATGTAAATTTATATCTGGCTTCGTTCGACGATAAGAACGTGGAAATTAAAGGTAGAAAAAATAGAGAAGAAACCTCAGATTTTCCCACTAGAATACAAAGTCATACCAAATGTTTTAAAGTCATCGATTCCTTTCTGAGAACCATAAGAATAGTTGAACATATCTATGTCAGGTATTTGTGCGAGCCTTCACAAAAGATACCAGAAGACGTCAGGGTACAACTTTCAATTTCATAGGTTCTTCAGTTCTTGACAGTGAGTTTATAGAGGACCTACTGCAAAATAAATACTCAATTTTTGGAGAGACCCAAAACGTTGTTTGTGACGGGCTGTGAGATATTTAGACGCATAGTATGTATACTATAATTCTTTGTTAATCCTGTTTGGTGCAAAGTAACTCAGAAAGCTCATATGAACATATGCAATTGTGTATGCTCGAAGCACGAATTACATACCTATAAAGAATTCTTTTAAAACTGCATGAATAGTAATAATTTGTGCAAATTTAAAGCTGTTTATGGTAAAAATTTTAACATTTGAACTTTATAAAAGATTTATGTTGTAATTTATTGCTGCTTGCCTATACGATTTTGTTCTGGCTAATTACGTTCTGAGCTCAAATTCCGCCGAGATCAATTTTTGCTTAAATTAGAAGCCCTTATTGCTCTTTAACTTTAAATCACCCCTGTCAGCGTAGCATTGACTCAAAGATGAGCTCAGTAATGTCTACATCGTGTATGTTTTTATTTAATTACCCCAGTGAACTGCAACCAATAAAACGTTGGTTCTTTGTAGCTGGAATATCAGTCGGAAACAGTCGAAGCAGATGTAGACAATTGTTAATAATGATTGCTTAGAAGGTAAATTATTCAGTCTTTACTCGACTTGATAAGTTCATGTGCAGTGAGCAAAATGTAATAGGTTCTATTCCCTTATCAATTATTCAATGATAGTAGAACGAAATCATAAATTCTTCCCTATGTCTGCGAAAGTTCAATTAGCTGTAATTTGCTATGCACTTTCTGTTCATTTTTTTATCTTCATTTCTAGCAATAATTTAGTTTTTATGCCGCTCATGTTTATCACGGGTTTAATCACGGTTTTGTATTTGAAATATCCCTAGCTGTTATGGTATAGATTACTTTAAATTTGTATCAGATTGGATTTACTTACATTCTTGTAATATGGTGAATACCATACAAATAAAGCTTACTCAAGATAGAGTTATAAGAATAAACCGATGTTGATTAAATTAATCAACATATACATTCATCTATTCAAGTCTTAGTTTTGAGTTATCAGACGCTCGTATACATTTGCTTTTACAGGCTTAAAATATTACAAGAACATTTTGGAGTATCAGTATCTTACAAAGCAATTCTTGATAAAGACAGAGTTGGGCTTGTTTACAGTTTTCTATACTTTACTTTCTAAAATTTAAAAAAAAAGTGTTTTTTAAAGGAAGTTGCTTGCTAATTGAAGAACAGCTATCTACGATTCCATATCGGCTGCTTTTTAATTTATAACAGCAGACGATTAATTTATAGTAAGTGTCAAGTAAAAAAAAAAAAAAAGATGAAGTTGCGTGATTACAGTTCATATGATATCTATCCATATCTCTAGAGTTTAAATGTTCGTTGCCATGTTGAATTTACTGCTCTTTACTGTTTTATTACTAAAAGAATCACGTCAAAACGAACATCAAAGATTCGTTTATTGGATTACTTCTTTTTAACCAAGATGGCGGCTGAACTTTCCAAACGAATATAACCGGTTGGAACGACACCATCGCGGACATTTGACCTTCGTCAAATATTTCTATTATATAATTAGCGACAGAGGATTTGATCCAAATTAATATGTCAGTAAGACTGAATGACAATGTCAAAAATAATGATAATAATACTTAATAATCTCATTTATATTTCATAGGATCTGATGTCGCTGGGGTTCTCCTGCGATCAGACCATTACATTAATCATGGCTGTGTACGTCTTATATTACAGAATTACATTATGAATGAAATTAGCCGACGCCACTGCATCCGGGCACCGATCGAATGTCTGCTGCTGCGATAGGTGATGCGCTGAAGCATGCGGGTAGGTGACGCTCTTTACTCCATCGTATTTGTCCTTTTACCGTAATAAATGACTGGCGTCTATTTCAACATATTCAGTCCGATGACAAGCTCAATTAACACGAAGACAGATATTGCGATCTGCTTTCTCAAGTCACCACTCTTCACTCAACCAATCATATTTCTTAGCTAAAACAAAAATTAATCCTTACAAATACACACGAACACACACATCATACACACAAACACGCGTGCATGCACCCACACAAATATACACGCGTATATATATATATATATATATATATATATATATATATATATATATATATATATATATATATATATATATATATATAACAAGGGTAGAAGACCATTTAAATCTTAACAAAGACAAATATTCACAACCCAAGATCGACATTGCAACCTCCACTCAATAAATTGAAATCTTGAGACGGAAAATAAAAGCATAAATCCCAAAAAGTAGAATAAGTTAATATAAAAAAAATAGCCACAAAATAGTGTTGGACGGCCCATGTATTGTAAAAGATAGAAAAGTGGTTGAGATTTTATCTCTTTTTAAACAAAAGTTATGTAACAATGTCTGGAATATCAACATATGTAACGTCGAACAAAGATTTATTATAAATTATACATGACAAATATAATGATATTATATATAACAGCAGATATAAGGGTGGCATTACATACAACATGTCAGCGACACACACACACACACACACACACACATGCATATTAAGTCGCGGCTGTGTAGTAAGAATCTTGATTCCGAGCCATATAGTGCTGGGTTCATCCCATTGCGTGGCATCTTCGGCAAGAGTCTTCTAATATAGCCTCAGGCTAACCAAAGCCTTGTGAATGGAGTTGTAGACGGGAACTGAAAAGATCCCGTCGTATATATGTATATATATGTGTGAGTGTGAGCGTGAGTGTGAGTGTGTGTGTGCATGTTCGTGTGTGTATATGTATATATCTCTTATATATCTATTATATATCTATGTGAGTGTGTCTTTTTGTATGTGTCTGAGACCCTCATCACTACTTGATAACTGGTGTTGGTGGCTTTACGTCTCCCTAGCAAAGCCGTTCGTCAAGAAAACCGATTGAATAATTACTGGGCTTAAAAAATAAGTCCCCGAGTCAATTTGTTTGAATAAAACCATTGAAGGTACATATATATATATATATATATATATTATAATAATAATAATAATAATAATAATAATAATAATAATAATAATAATAATAATAATAATAATAATAATAATAATAATAATAACAACAATAATAATAATAATAATTGGGAAAAAATCCAAAAAATCCAGGTAAAAACTCAATTAAAATCAATTTATTAAAAACTAAAATTAAATTAAGTTTCACAGAGTAAAATATATATAAATATATTTACTTTGTATTATATTATACTCATCTATTGTGCTTTTAATTATTAATTTTTCTATATGTGACAGTGGATTTTCATCGATGACTTCATGAACCTTGGATCTTTTCCCTAAATCTATATATATATATATATATATATATATATATATATATATATAGACTCAGAAACATGTCCCTGAATGCTGGCTAGGCTGGGTGGAGGAGCTTGTCTCCCCCTCGCAAATTTAAGGACGCAGTAATTGTGTCAAGGCCGACAGGAAGCGGTCCAGCTTCCTAGGGCTAAACGGCTGTAGTGTGTTCCCTTATTGGGATTGTCACATTAAGTTGACAATATCCTACAACTTTATCGCTCCAGTACTGCTTAAATCTCTCTGAGAGATTTAGAAATATTATATTTCTAATTTTGCTGATCAGTGAATAAACTTCACTATGATTTATATAAATCTGCGAAGGCGAAACAGGCTTCTCTATCCAGGCTTCTCTATGTAAGATATTATTATCGTAATAAAGAGAATTGGCAAGCTACTTCCGGCTCGTCGTATTGATTTGAATTGCTTCTGCCTAGTTTAGTGAGTTGTTTCTGTCCTTTTTGTTGCTGTTTGGTGTGAATTTTGTCAAGTTTCAACTGTTGTTCCTGTGGAATTGCGCCCTGCGGGGCAAAAATTTTCTTTTTTGCTGCTCTCTTTTAGAGAGATAGCAAACTACCATCGTGTAAAACGAAAACTTTTTCAATATGGATAACGAAATGACCTTTCTACTGTGTGATGAGGACTTTCCTCTTTTACAAGAAGAAATTTGTTTCAATAATACACAAGTATTTCAAGTAGACCCAGAAGTAACCAAGGAAGAGAAAAAGGCCAGCAGTTTTTCTTCCGCCGTAGGCGGACAATTTGAAGCAATGGAGGTGATACCCGAACAGTGGTACAAGTACAGAAACCTAATAAGGAAAACAGACGACATAACAAGGTTAATACCGCCAAAGGAAACTATCCAAGAGTTGGCGGTAAGAACCGTTATCTACAAAGTGTACAATTGCAAAGAAAGGCGCATCATGATGGTGAAAACGGATGCAATTGAAAAGTGTCTTGCCCCTGTGTGGGAAAAAATAAAATATGTCGGTAGAGGGCCTCGAAATGCTACAGTAGAGGCCCAATTCGAATCCGCAGAAATTGCGAAAGTAGTATCAACACAAACGTTGAAAACCGAAGAGGTAATACTCTTACCCACATACCTGGTCGGACGATGCAAGTCGTGAAACCCCTCCTGCAAAGGTAATGTAAACTTTTTTTTTTCATGGAAGTTAAGATAGGGTGTATAAATGTTCGTGGCCTGGGGTCCAAATGGAAGCAGACATGCCTCCTAAACGACCTCAGGTCGCGAAAGATAGATATATGTGTTGTGACTGAGTCCAAGCTGAACGGCCCACAGGCGTTCTCACCTCTTCTTAATGATTACGAGAAAGTTATTTCTCCGAGTCAAGGAGGGAGTGGGGGCGTTGTGGTACTGTTCAAAAAAAGCTTGGATGTACAGGTAAGTGCTGTCTTTCTAGACCCAGAAGGTAGGCTGGTCGTTCTGGATGTGACACACGCGAATAAGCAGTCTTTCAGGTTGGTAGCACTATATGCTCCGCAAGAAAATAGACAAACGGTTTTTTTTCGAGATTTGGAAAATTTCCTAGCGACGTCGAAAACTTTAGTGTTAACAGGAGACTTCAACGCTATTCTCAACGCGCAAGTGGATAGTGGTGGCTCAATCAATAGAAGGGAAAGCCCTGGCCTAAAAAGGCTACTAGCAAGCTATAAACTAGTAGACCGCTATAGACTGGATGAACCGTTCGTTCCACAGTGGACGTGGTCTAATAACGACGGTTCACAGAGGTCTTACTTAGATAGGGTAATTATAAAAGACAGTGAAAGGGATATAGTTAGTTGTCCACAATTTCACTGTACTTCCTACACGGATCACAAATTTGTGACATGTAGGATGCAGTTAGCTAAGTGTCATAGACAGGGACCCGGGTACTGGAAGATGAACAAGTCTATTTTGACTAGTAAAGTCTTCCGTGCTCGGGTGAAGGAATTAGTGCAGAGGGCATTATGCGGAGCCATCGTTAATAACAGATGGTGGTGCGCCCTCAAAAGAGCCATACGTTTAGAGTCTCTTAGATTTAGTAAAGAGCTAAGTTTAGAGAGAGCAAGAGTAGAAGGGAATCTAACTAAGGAATTAGAGGAGGCCATAGTATCAGGCTCTGCATCCAGAGTGTTGGCGGCGAGGTCGGTATTATTCCGTCACCTCCAAGCCAAACACGAAGGTAGTAGAGTCAGGGCTAAGTTACGCGCGGTAGGCAGAGAAAGTATTAATGTTGCCGGATGGGCCCGTCATGTGGAGAGTCGGAGAGGCAGAAATGCTTCTGTGCAGTCTTTAATTGACGAACAGGGGCGCCGGATCGAAGGACAGGAGGAGATGCAGAAGGCCTTTCATCAGCATTTCGCACGGTTGTTTGGGACGAACGAGACGTTGGACCATGGGGAGCCCTTAAGGGATGTCCTGGCTGACGGACCGCGACTCTCAGCAAGCGAAGTGGGGCGTTGTGAAGGGCCGATCACAGCTGCGGAGGTCAAAGAGGTACTGGCAGAGAGCGCGCGGGACAGGTCGCCGGGACTGGATGGTCTGCCCTACGAGTTTTATAGTACAATGCCGGACTTGTTCGGACACTTGCTGGCTGGCGTGTACACGAACTGGCAACAGAATGGGAGAATTCCCTGCTCTGTGAGTCGGGGAGTGGTAACGCTGGTCAGAAAAGACCCGAGCAAGGGGGACCATATCAGTAATTTCAGGCCCATAACTCTACTGAATGTAGAGTTAAAGATTTTGGCCAAGGTGCTAGCAAAAAGGTTGACGGCTGTCGCGGATAAGCTTGTCGGGAGGGCACAAACATGTGCCATTCCTGGCAGGTCGATCCAGGACAATCTTCATCTCTTACGCTACACCTTAGACAGGGTGGGGAAAGTTTCCGGTAAAGGTGGGGCATTGGTCCATTTAGACCAAAGTAAGGCCTTCGATAGGGTTGATCATCGGTACCTGGCGGCAGTCCTTGAGGCGGCTGGGCTAGGCCCGGATTTCCGCGGTTGGATCAAGGCCATTTATGGTGGCATCAAATCCACGGTTCAGGTGAACGGTTACCTGTCGGAGCCGTTTGAGATCAGGCGTTCAGTCCGTCAAGGGTGCCCCCTGTCTCCGCTTCTGTATGTTCTGTCTCTTGAGCCATTGCTGCGGAGGTTGGAGAAGTTGGGAAGCACCACTAATGAAATCGGATGTGGTAAAGGTGTTTCGGCGTATGCGGATGACGTCACCATCACCGTATCCAAGATGACTCAGCTACCTCGCGTAGCAGAGGCAATCAGAAGATACGAGACGGTGGCAGGGGCAAAATTTAACATGGACAAGTCTGTAGGTTTGCGGCTCGGCACCTGGAGCAGCAAGCCGATAACGTCCAGTGTTGTTGGACACTGGACGGATGGCCCTGTTAAGTTGCTCGGAGTTTGGTTTGGTCCGGACTCCCAGACGGAGAAAAATTGGAGCGAGGTGACGAACAGGGTAGAAGCGCTATCCCGGACTTGGTCTGGAAGGGCGCTGTCCCTGAAAGGAAGGGCGGAGGTGGTGCAGACGTTTATTGCGTCAGTTATCACCTACCGCCTCACCGTCGTCCCCTGCCCTGATTTGTGGCTAAACAAGCTGGTTCGGATTCTCTTCCGCTTTTTGTGGAGGGGAAAGCCGCTTGTGAGGCGCTCCGTGTGCTGTCAGGAACCGTTAAAGGGTGGCCTAGGGATGCCGTGGTTGTTGATGTGCAAATATGCACTGAGACTAAGGCATCTCTGGTCTTACCTGGACGGTGGTCAGGTGTGGAATTTGCTCGCCGAGGAATTCTTTCCACGACCAGCCTCTCTAGAGGGATTTAAAGCCGGTTTAATTAAAAGACAGAAATCGACTGAATGGCAAAAGGAATGCCGGCAGGCACTTGAGCTAATCCACAAGGCGGGTAAGGCCGGCAGTGGGAATACCACCTCTGCGTTTTACAAAGGGTTGGTAGAGTTTAAAAGTGACGACGTGCTAGGAGAGACACTGGGGCTCGATGAGAACCAGCTATCCAACCTGTTTCGGAACACTTTCAGGGCGGGGTATTTGGATAATTACCAAAGATCCCTGAATTGGCAGTGTTTCAGGAATGCTTTACCTGTCCACGAGAAATTGTCCAGGCACGGGATTTCAGTGCCACCCGAATGTCCAAGATGCGGGCAGGAGAAGGAAACCATTCTGCACGCTCTTGTTCAGTGCACCCATCTTTCGGAGATGACAATTTACGTCGAACACGTGCTGTCGCACCTAGGAAGAGTACAGCTATCGGCTGAGTCTGTGATTAAGAATGCACCGCCCACCGGACTACCTAAGGAAGGTGAGGCTTGTTTTCTATGTACAGTCGCAGTTATGAAAGAGTGTGCATGGAGAACTCGAATGCAAGGTATGAAGACAAGAACCTTCATCTCCGGCCCTGGAATGCTATACTATTTCAGGTACCACCTGAAAAGCAAGATAGGGCTGGAGAGAAGACACCTGTCTAGAAGAGTATATGAGGAAAGATGGAAGGAAGTAGGAAGGAAGTTGCGAGTGAGCGGCCCTACTTAAAACTTTCCTGAAAAAATACAAAGGTGTAGACTGGTGTACCCTGGAATTAGGTGTAAACCATTGAAAATATTCCAAGTTTTGTACAAAAATTTTTAAATATATATATTTTTAAACGTATATTTTTTTTTAAAAAAAGCTAAAAAGACTCACTAAATGACAATTCTTAAATGTTTGTAGTGTCCTGTATTGTCCCATCTATGTATGATATTTTATTATCGTAATAAAGAGAATTGGCAAGCTACTTCAGGCTGATGACGAGCAAAGACTCAGAAACATGTCCCTGATGCTGGCTAGGCTGGGTGGAGGAGCTTGTCTCCCCCTCGCAAACTTAAGGACACAGTAATTGTGTCAAGGCCGACAGGAAGCGGTCCAGCTTCCTAGGGCTAAACGGCAGTAGTGTGTTCCCTTATTGGGATTGTCACATTAAGTTGACAATATACTACAACTTTATATATATATATATATATAAACTTAGATATGTTTCGACCAAAAGTGGGTCCAGTCCATGTCTAACTTAATAGCGCCACCTAATAGGATTCACTAAATCCTTTTAAAGTCAAATTTTGTAATATCATGGTCCACTCAAGTAGTGAGTTGTATCCAGGCATAGGTGGCTTATCTGGTATTCCTTCAAGAAATTTGTCCAGACTCCGTTTAAAGCTAATGGCATCCTTTTCCCCTTTGATCAGTTTTGGGACAATGTTAAACAAGCCAAGGCCTGTTGAGGAAAAGAAATTGTGTCGCAGTGTACCTATATGTTGTGATCCTGAATTGAGGCCGTACGGCCCGTAGTCCTAACCTTGGATGAACCTTGAAACTAATACTCATGTCGTTCGATGTAAGTACGTACATATTATATCTATATATATATTATTTATATTGTTATATGATTGAACACCACGCATCCTCTTCCAGGTATGTTTTGTCTTAATAATTCTGACGCGCATTCTATACGATCTTTCGTTTTTCTGTCTTTCTCTCTCCTTTTCTTTCACCTCCTCTTCTCCCACTGTCCTGTCCTATTACTCTGTCACGCTCTCTCCATTTCTCCTCCTCTCTTGCTCACGTGGCTTCCACGTGTCTATCGGCTATCTTTCTTTATTGTCCTAACTTGTGTTTCTTTCTCTCCGTTGTAGCTGGAACAAGGAAGATGTGTTCTTGTCTGTCTCCTGTCCAAGCTTGATTTATGCGTTCGCCTCCACAACCTGGTTTAGGCTTAGCAGCCCTTCCTGTTTGTGCTACCAAAATTGACCCGCCCCAAAATCCCAAATTTTATTTAATTTGCTTTGCGGGAGCAGCTTGCTTTATCGAAAGCGTATATTGTTGTTAAATGCTCGAAATACGAGAGTATAAATACCACCGACAACTAATGAAGGGTCGTTTTATATGTTATTTGTCTTGTTTTCCATTTGTGTCTTTCGTTAAAAATAATAGTTCATATTCCATGTACTCGTATTTCATATTTTTTGTTGTACACGTTTCATGACGCCTGTGACCACGTATGCATATATATATATATATATATATATATATATATATATATATATATATATATATATATATATATATATATATATATATATATATATATATATATATATATATATATATATATATACATATATATATATATACATATATATATATACACGGATAGATGTAATTATGTACATATGTAAATACTTGATATGTACATATACGTACACATACACACACACATACGTATATGTATGTATGTGTATGTGCGTCTGTGTGGATGAATGTATGTTTATATTCTTCTATTCTTTTATTTTCTTGTTTCAGTCATTTGAATGAGGCCATACTGGAGCACCCCCTTAAAAGGTTTTAGTAGAACAATTCCACCACGGAAACTATTCTTCGTAAGCCTTCTACACAAAAAGATAAAGACACACATAACATATATATATATATATATATATATATATATATATATATATATATATATATATATATATATATATATTCAGTGGGACTGAACTCTAAACCATATGGTAGTAAAGTAAGATTCTTACCACACAGCCATGCATGTATGCCTGCATGTATAAGTATATATATGACTGTACCTATATATATATATAAATATATATATTGAGACACACACACATATGTATACATATATATACGTGCATATATATATATACTTATATTTATGATTTTGTGTTGCATATATATATAGTTAGATACACATACATATAGAGATATACGTGCATACACACACACACACACACATATATATATATATATACACGTACACGCACATATATATATATATATATATATATATATATATATATATATATATATATATATATATATATATATATACATATATATACTCAGCGAACTATTTGAATGGAAGGAAATCAATACCAACAAAAACCAACAGTAATAACAGAATAGACAATATGGTCACAAAAATAAGAAAATAAATATATATTAAACATTTCAAATATAATAGTAAATAAGCATATAACCATTAATCATTTGTAGTTTATCATCGATCAATAAAGTATGTTGCTATTGATATATTACATCGTAATGTTAACATTTGTTGACTATCAACTTTTGTCACGTCCGAAAATGATACTCAATGCCTGTGTTTCACTAAAATGGCTTCTGTTTGTTATTGAATTAATATTATTAATACCCAGTCTTGTATTCTATTTTATTTTATTTTTAAAATACGTATTGCATTAAATTATGTTACAAGACAAACGAATCGTTACTGATATCCTTAGATTTATCTCTGACCGCATTCATCGAGCGAATTGTGCATTTAATTCGTTTGGTGAAACTATAGTTGAAAATTGAATCAACTATTTAAAGTAACAGCAACAAAAGAAATGTTGTGAGACAAGCGAGCTACATTATCACTGATACTATGTATAACGTACTGTTATATGATTTTGTAAAATATCATGTTTGTGAATGTCTGTATGTGTGTGTATCTGTGTACGAACAATTATTTATGTGTATTTCAACATCTTTATTCATGGATACGCTTTCTGTAATCTGAAGAGTGATGCTAGTATGGATGGAAAATATTACCTGTCTTTACTCATCAAATTTCACATGGCATGATTTCGAAATCCAAGAGCTCAAAAATTAATTGAATTGAATAAGAAAAATAAATGACCAAAATGGCTATCCCTTAATCTTAAAAGCTGTATCCGAAGTGTTTGTCTTGTCACAAGCCCCTTGAAGAAATTATGTATACGATCATCTGCTTTTAATTGCCATTAAAATACTAATGTCTGTCCAAGTCTTTGATACAACAATATAACATCCGAGCACAAAGAATGCCAATGAATGTTGTTAAATAAAATATGCACCCGATATGTCAACAAAAGAAGTCTGAGAACGATTTGGAAGAGAACACACAAAAAGTTATGGAATATTTTGGGTCATTCAACTATCCAGCGAATTTAGTGATACTGTTAATATCCACTGAAACAAAATATTATTCCAGGACACGTTTTGAAATGAACAACATCTTTAATAAATTTACATTTCGGAACTATAATTATTGGGTGCTATTGATTAGCTAATACAATGTTTACGTTATATATCGTGCAATAGAATGTTTAAGGCAAAGAAAGAGAAAAGCTAGTACATGCTCTGCAAATCTGATATATAAAATGAAGCTATAATAGGATATAGATTATAAATTCCAGTATGCAATGTTTAGCAGGGAATTTGGTCACGAAGCTAAGTTAGTATATTGAATCATATTTTAATTAATAAGTATGTTTCATACATACGAACATTTTGAGAAAGAAAGAAATACATGCAAAGAGAAATACCGAAGCACACATGAAATACAGGACATTCACATCCACAAATATACACGCGTGTGTATGCATGTGTAAAATATACACATATATTCATTTATGTATAATGTAAATTTATATAATATCCCTACATGTATACAGATACACATGCACATACACATATAACATATATATACACACACAGTTACATGCTTGTATAAGTATGTGTGTGTGTGTGTGTGTGTGTGTGTATGTGTGTGTGTGTGTGTGTGTGTGTGTGTGTGTGTGTGTGTGCGCGTCTGTGTACGTGCGTGATGCATGTACAGGGAATCTTATTTCAGAAAATACGCTGAAATAAATACTAATCGGCTTCGTTGAAATTTATCAACTTGGGTTCATCCACCTGGAATATTTGCATGCATCGATATATTTTGCAGGTTCAATACAGCTAATTTCGTATTTGGCCGGTAGTTTAACTTATTAAATATAATGTTGCAAGGATTACAAATTGAATTAGTACCGCTTTCAATGTCAGATGGAAAAAGAAATTTTAAACTGGTTTTAATTAATAGTTTTACGGCAGTTAAAAAATATAATAAATAATAACTTAAAACTTTCGTTCTCTAATTTCAGCTCATTGACGCAGAAGAAAGAGACTGACAAAAAAAAAAAATAAAAGTGAGAAAAATCCTGGCATGGTCATGTTGATTAATTGTTCATTTCTCGATTGTTCTCTATTGAAATGAATTTAACGAGATTTTAGAACCAAAGAAAAGTTTTTGTTAAATACTCTCACTTAATTAGTAGCTATCGTTATTTATAGATTAATTATCCACTTTTATAGTTTTATACTGATATTATGATATATATTGATTCAAGAATACAAACACAAAGGCACGAGGATTCATATATAAACTTGTATACATATACGTACATACACGCATACATACATACACACACACGCACACACACATATATATATATATATATATATATATATATATATATATATATAATACAAAGAATATATATACATGTATACACACATATATGTACATACTTACATCTACATGTGTATATATATGCATATCAGGGTAGAGGACGTTAGAACAATAAACTACAGACAACGGAACGAACACATAGGAAAACGGAAAGCCACTTGGAATATCCCTTCATCAGCTGTCTCTATTCTATCTAGACGTTTCGAAGATAAGACAGAACGTACTCTAGAATAGTCTCTTCCTGAGTAGTGGATCAACCCACTACACAGAGGATTCCAAGGTGGCAAACACAAACCAAGACAGGAAAAAATGGACAGTGAAAACAACATTCAAAAGCCGTACGGCCAAACGCAAATCTGAGGTAGAACGCTAGTAGTTCGTCTTGCCTTCACAGCGGCTGGAGTGAAAAGAAAGTTGACCACAGGTCACACGAGAGCAGAGATATATATATATATATATGTTGGCAATTCCCTGCCCTATATCTATATATATATATATATATATACATATATATACATATACACACACATATATATATAATATATATATATATATATATATATATATATATAATATATCCGTGTGTGAGTGTGTGATATATATTTATACAATACTAGGTGTGGTTGCATGCGTATTTATATATGCATACGTAAAGGCATTGGCACACACGAATATATGTGTGTGTGCCTGAGTGTGTATGTGTCTGCGTGCGTGTGATCGTGTAAACATATGAACACACGTTTGTATTTAGATGTAGGCACATTCACGAATTTGTATCTAGGTTACTACACATCTTTATTTGTTTGAATATACAAATTAACCAAATATATATGCGTGTCAGAAAACAAATGTAATGAAGACATACTGCACACGAAACTTATCTCTATCATTTTCATATAATCTATGTACGTATGTATGTATGTATGTATGTATGTATGTATGTATGCATGAATGTATGTATGTTGTATAGAACATTTCTGAGTACAAATGAACAAAAATTATTCAACACCATAATTTAAGTTTTTTAAGTCACATTTCACGCTACCAATTTCCAAACTATTAAATAAACGAATCAACTGTCCACTTCGCTAACTGTTCGAGAAGATACGACACTTCGTCTTTAAACAAAGCCATACACACTTCTACATCTTTTAGGAAAACAGAACAGAATTGGTCACTGAATTCAGTCCCACAGATTTTCAATGAGCATCATGAAATTCTATAACATTACATGAAAGTTTGTGAATAGGGGACATATGAAGCATCTTTCATATCATGACTGAAGGAAAAAATTTCATACTTATGTAACGGTTTTTGTGTGATGAATCTGATTTCGAAATTTACAAATAAATTCATGCTCGACCAACATTTATCCTTATATGTTGTTACGCTTATTGCCTTTAAATATTCAGCAAATATTAGAAATAATAATCGACCGACCTCTTCTACTACCACCACTACTACTACTACTACTACTACTACTACTACTACTACTACTACTACTACTACTACTACTACTACTATAGTACAGATACTACTACTACTACCACCACCATCACAACTAGAAACACCACTACCACCACCACCGTCATTAGGTTGAATTTACTTGCCAAAGACACTATGTAAATTATATTCGTTACTGTACAATACTATATGAGAAGTAAACCAACATAAGGTGTCTCCTTCTCCCAACTAGAAAAATTTTTTATAACTCGTTAAAAGTGTTGCCAGGACAATCTACATGTGCTGTAGGAAAAGGCGATGAAATGCTGTGGAGATCAACGTGTAAACTCAGATGAAATGTTTTTGAAACTTATCTGGAGAAAGACGTAAAATCTACAAATAATTCGGAAGTATGACTGCTGCTGGAGACAAATTTGCAGATTCTTCAGTCGTATTAAACTTAATCAGCGAATCTTAGTCCAATTATAATGTTTTAAATTAAAACTGAGTTTTGGGTAGAAAT
>NC_142933.1:32089750-32102250 GCF_046866305.1 Octopus bimaculoides
ACACACACACACACACACA
The DNA here is from genome assembly GCF_046866305.1 of Octopus bimaculoides. Lineage (NCBI taxonomy): Eukaryota > Metazoa > Mollusca > Cephalopoda > Octopoda > Octopodidae > Octopus > Octopus bimaculoides. The sequence continues at coordinate 32,089,770 of NC_142933.1, forward strand.
CACATTGAGATACAAACGTATGAGCAGATAAGGATAAACACCATAGAAAGACAGAATGAACTAAACAGGACATGAGGAGACTCGTGAAATGGAAAGCCACTGAAGAGGACGTTCTGCGACGGAAGATTTCAGACAAAGGACACTAAAATAAGAGCAATAATTAAGCTGAATTCAAGAACGAGTGTTTATTTAGAAAACAAAAAAAAAAAAAAAACGAAACAATGACATCCCCAGATCTCCAGGTATATCAATATCTGTTTCAACACGCGATTTCATATCAGGAATCTTACAAAAAAAATACAAAATGACACTCCATCCCAAATGTCTCCTCTTGTTGTGTATGTATGTATGTATGTATGTATGTATATATATATATATATATATATATATATATATATATATATATATATATATATGTATATATATATATATATATATATATATACATATATATATATATATATATATATATATATATATATATATATATATATATATATATATATATATATATACATACATACATACATACATACATACATACACAACAAGAGGAGACATTTGGGATGGAGTGTCATTGAAGAAGTCGCAGGATGTGTGACGAAAAATTTCGGACAAAAGACTCTAAACGAATAATTATAATGAAGCTGGAGTGAAGAACGAGTATAAAATGCGTGTGGTTAATTGGCAAAATGAAATGACCAATTCCAGATATAACAATATATCAAGTGATTACGTGACCGGTAAGATTATCAGATGTTACAGATGTTGGTCACAATACGCTTTGCATTGTTTTAGCCACAGAATAGCACCCACACCTCTGGCTAGGTAAATGGAATAACACTTCACCCTGTTCGAAAGAAGGTATGACCAACGTAAAATAATGTGTTTTTTTTTTCAAAGACATAACACATCACCCGGTCTGGGAATCGAAAGTACGATCTACGGATCACGAGTGCTATAGCCTGACCATTAAGCCACGCGCCTGACAATACACACATATACATACATAATACATACATACATACATACATACATAATACATATGTATATATGTATGTATGTATACATGTGTATCGCATACATTTGTGTTTTTTCTGGTTGTCGGTATACAGGAGTTACGTTGTTCGATAATCTCCTGACCTTATGTACATTTTAGCTTATGGTCTTATCGATTCTCTGATTTTATATTTTTCATGCTCATATTTGTTTTTTGTCCACCTTTCAATTTATCTTTCCATTTATCTCACGTAACTGCTATCACCTAAATTTATTCAAATTATTTCATAAAATTAATAATTTCTAATTATTAGTAAGCAAGTTATATTATAATTATTTTTCATTATTAATATTTATGTCACATAACTTGGTATGAATCACTACGTGATTGCATACTTTAAAGATTGTCAGTGAAACAGCAGTAGAAAATTTAACTAAAGTTTTCAAATAGTAATGACATTGTTATGCATTCCTACTTTCTCAATATGTGATACTAAATATATATTTTAGCTATTTATCAACTTAATGTCACTTCATATTTGCTTTGCTTATAGTTTTTGCATTGATATAACGCAATTGTGATTTATCTGCGATCTGTAATCTGTGAATATTTCTTTTGTGAAGATAGCAAACTGCGTACACACAAACACACACACACATACACACACACACACACACACACACACACACACACATACACGCACACACAAAAACACACGAGTTTTTCATATATATCTGGCATTTTGTCTATTTCTATCTATCGATCGATCTGTCTGGTTGTCTGTCCGTCTGACTGTCTTTCTCTCCCTCACTCTGTATATATATATATATATATATATATATATATATATGTAGTTATATATGTATATATATATATTTCGCTTTTGGATTTGGTTTGCAAGATTTTTTTATGTGATTTCGTGTGTTGAAGCATATTCTGTTGTGTCTGGGGAGAGTCATTTTCTTATCGTGCCTTAAAATTTAACACACTCACCGTTAAATTTCCACTTATTTCTTTTTTTTATTTTCCTAGAAATTTTCGTTGCGTCTTGCAACCTTTTCAATAGTCTTGAGTCTCTCCGTTATTTACGTTGAGTTCTGTTTTTGCTTTTTTTTTAAAGAAGAAAAAAAGCAAAAACAGAACTCAACGTAAATAACGGACAGACTCAAGACTATTGAAAAGGTTGCAAGACGCAACGAAAATTTCTAGGAAAATAAAAAAAAGAAATAAGTGGAAATTTTAACGGTGAGTATGTTAAATTTTAAGGCACGATAAGAAAATGACTCTCCCCAGACACAAAAGAATATATATATATATATATATATATATATATATATATATATATATATATATATATATATATATATATATATATATATATATATATATATATATATATATATATATATATATATATATATATATATATATATATATATATATATATATATATATATATATATATATATATATAGCAATGTATATATATGTAGTTACATATATATAGTTATATATATATATATATACACATATATATCGTGGCACTCCTTCGGTTACAACGAGGGTTCCAGTTGATGCGATCAACGGAACAGCCTGCTCGTGAAATTAACGTACAAGTGTCTGAACACGCAACAGACATGTGTACCCTTAACGTAGTTCTCGGGGAGATTCAGCGTGACAGAGAGCGTGGCAAGGTTGGCCCTTTGAAATACAAGTACAACAGAATCATTAAGAGTGAGAGAAAGTTGTGGTTAAAAAGTACATCAGGGTTCCCTACCACTCACTATCGGAGACTCGTGAAGCTTCAGGTGTTTTCGCTCAATAAACACTCACAACGCTCGGTCTGGAAATCGAAACCGCGATCCTACGACTGCGAGTCCGCTGCCCTAACCACTGGGCCATTGCGCTTCCACGCACTAACATATATATGTCGCGAAATTCTGTAGAAAATTATGCCTTGCTGAGGAGCTATACGACAAATACAACGAGGACGAATCGTTAGTCTGCAATAGAAGTAACTACACCCCTCCAATAGGTAAGAACAAAACTCTTGACCATTTCTGTGAATACATCTTGAATTGCCCATATCAACATAGGCACAAACAAAAACACAAACCAAACTTCAGCAAAAAAGAATGGGCTGAGCTGAAGAAATTAAAAGATGATAAAACAATAACAATCAAAGAGGCTGATAAAGGGAGTGCAGTTGTCTTAATGAACACGGTATACTATACAACTCTTGTACTATCTATATTAGAAGACACAACATATTATGAAAATGTCCAACTCTACGTTCAGCAGAAAATAATAATGAGAAACCTAAAATCAATGTTAAATCTATATAGAGAAGGGGCTCACCGAGAAGGAATACGACTAGATGACCAATTTCAAATGTAAATCCAGTCAATTCTACGACATTACTAAGATACACAAAAGTGAGAAAATAAGTAACGCATGCAGGATAGCCACAGACATAATAATCAAGGTCCCTACACCTAATGACCTCAAATTGAGACCTATAATAGCAGGCCCCGCATGCGAAACCCTCTACCTCAGTAAGATGATTATGAAAGATGGAATATAATAACATGCTTACGTAGTTTTGAGTCTAGTTGTGTAAGAACTAAATCTGACGTGGCTAATGGATATCTTGAACAGTAAGTGCGAAAAGTTAAAGAAACATTGTATATGTGTATAATTAATATTGTTAAATATATACCATATAAAATATTTATCATAAGGAATAAATTATATTATATTAATATATATTCATACACATATAGTCCTATACACACACAAAACATATACATGTTTGCAAATCCAATGGGGGTCTTAAAAGACATGTTAGGATCCACAATGAGCAGAACTTACTTGCAGGTATTGGTAGTGCAAATCAGAGGTGCAATCTGTGTGGGTGTTTTTTCAAAACACTGTCTGGTTTAAAAAGCCACATCAGACGCCATGAAAGGGCTAAGGTGTAGGTGCAGGAGGTGGTCAAACTCTGTTTAAGGAGTAGACAACCACCATATATATATATATATATATATATATATATATATATATATATGCATGCGCATATCTTTATATAAAGACACATATTTTTCAAGATTTCCGTTCGCCAAATTATTTCTTACACAACTAGACTCAACACTACCTAAACATGTTTTTTATATATTATCTTTCATAATTATTTTATGAATATCCGAATGAGTTATGTGAGACAGACTTCATGTAATCTCCTGTAACAACATTATATCCTTCTGATACTACCTTTCTGATGTATTCTTCTTTTTTGCACTGAGAAGAATGGTAATATGTAATTAATTTAATTTAATTATAATTATAATTAATTTAATCTTTTCCTTCTTTCTTACATGTTGGTGTTACCATTTGAAACGATCGTATGCATAGATTAAAATTTTATAAAACTTTAACATCTCTTTTCCACCTTTAATTGTTTGTTGAGTTTATATAGGATACTTGTTCTATAAATGCTCATAACACATCTTATACTTGTAAAATTTTCATATTTAAAAAAATACTTGAAATAGTAAGTTACGAATCTAATATGAAGAATCTTTATTAGAAATCTAACTTTGGACCCACCAAGGCAAAAAGGTTCAAATTGAACTTAACCTTTCTCATATTTATATAATGTATTCATATATATATATATATATATATATATATATATATATATATATATATATATATATATATATATATATATATATGTATGTATATGTATGTATGTGTGTGTGTGTGCTTATGTATGTGTGTGTGCGTGTGTGTGTGTGTGTTTGTGTGTGTGTATTTATACTGTTTGCTAGAGAATAAATAGCCAGCTTATAACTATTATGCTCATGTCAAATAGCAGAACTAAAACATATCAATTATTTTCAAACATCTAAACTAAATGTTATATCGGATTTATGTGCGATTTTAAAAATTGATCTTCATTATTTTAAAGAATGCAACAGAAGTTTTTGAAATACTGCACTTTTCAATTATTATAACTACAAAATGGGAAGATTAAGAATAAAGCAATTTGTCAAAGCAACAGCTTGGATATATATTCTGATTATCAATATATATACATACAAACACATACACACTCACCCAGGCACACGCGAACACACACGCGCACGCATTCGTGCACACACATATATACATATATAGATATATGCACGTTTGCATATGTACATGTAGGTATGTATGCATTTATGTATGCACATATAGTATGCACCTATATATACATAATATACTTGATGTATTGAAATAGCCTTTTCGATAGATAAGTAATCTAAAGAATCCATTCTATAACTGATTTTAGTTACTTTGAAATGTAGTAATATTTGCTAATTTAACTGCTATAAAAGATATATACGAAGTATGTTACTTTTGAGTAAAAACACTTTTTAAGTAAATATATAAATATATTTTTTCATAGATAAGACATTAGGTTGTAAAATTCGGTGTTTTCACAGAAACCCTAACAGAAAGAAGCTGGTGTCTTTTGCATATAACTGAGTAAGATTTAGAAAAACTGAAAAACTGTAATGATCACCGGAGGTGCAATGTAGAAAACTAGGTGCATAGCTGATTAGGTTCATATAAATTAGGAAAACGGTAAGCCGTTTGGAATGCGAGATCATGAGTGAGTGATTAAGACATTTCGAGATTGCACTCGTGAACATTAGTGCATGTTTGTGTATAAATGCATTGGACTTTTAGAGATGCTGGATCGAAGTTGAAATACATAAATCTAAGAACTTAAGCCGTAGGTCATATTACTGGTTGGTTGTGTATAAAATCCCGAAAGGGCAGGAGAAAAGAAAGATACTGGGAATAAAAAGAATTCGTTGCATGGTGCCTATAGAACAAATTTTATTGAAATACAATTGATGAATAACAAAAGAATTGAAACATGAAAGATATTAGTTGTACGAACAATTGATTGAATTATCGAAAATAATTGAAATAGGGAAAGTAGTTTATGAAAAATTGATGTGTTGTTATTTGTTAATTCTTCTTCTTTTTTTTTTGTTAAATGTAAAACTTTACATGTGCGCACATCATTTCAATGTTAATTATTTGTAAACAGATGTAATTTACATAAATGTTCCATGATGGTTTTTACGAAAGATGCTTCAAATCTGGGATAATAGGACTAATATTTGAAAATGCTACTAATGTTGACTTAGCAAGAATAATCGACGTAACTTAACAAGAATAATGGACATTATTAGAGGAGGGAATAAATGGAATAAAAAAAAAACAATAAAATCATTGGATTCACGTCAAGGCATCAGAAAAGTTGATTTCAAATCATTGCTTTTGTACCTTTGCGTGATTATATGGGGTGTAAAAAAATTAGGGCTATTATAATGAAACATGTTACAACAACATTTTGTAGAGACATTATCTTAATATTCGGTACAATTCGATTACTTAGTTATTCGATTAATTTTGACTTCGAACAACTGTTTTCTAGACTAACTGGTTTCCTCGCACTTTCCATTGTATTGTTTCCTTTATTGAAAGCGTAAAGCAAAATATGCCGAAAATGCTCTTTTGCCACTTCTATTATACGTTTGAGAATACGTTTGTTCAAATCGAACCGCAATTTTCAAAACTAGCATTAGGATTATGCACAAGGTAAAATTATTACCTGCTTTTATAGCAAGTTGACGCTGGTAGTTTATGCTAGCCCCTTCGCATTTTAGTGTATGCTATAGAGAAAAAAGACACAATTTATGGGATGACCCAATATATATAAGCATATCTATCTATCTATCTATCTATCTATCTATCTATCTATCCATTTTTATATATATATATATATATATATATATACATACATATATGTATGTATATATATATATATATATATATATATATATATATATATATATATATATATATACATATATATATATATATATATATGTATGTATATATATATATATATATATATATATATATATATATATATATATATATATATATATATATATACATATATATATATTTGCATATACACATATGTATACATATATACGTATAAACTTATATATATATATAAATATATAAACAAACATATATACTTATATATGCCTATACACGCATATATATATATACATACACACACACACACATACACATACGCCTACACACATGTATAGGTACACGTATACGCATATATTAATGTATACGAACTCATACATATCTAAATACTTCATTATGTGACTCTCAGTATAAAAGTACGTGCGTGTCCATATTTGCGCTTCTGTGCTTATGTGCCTATGTGGGGGTCTTCGCGTCTGTTTGTGTACGCTTATGTTAGTGGATATTTGTTGACATATTTGTCTATATTGAATGATAACACAACAAAAGCTATATTTGACACGAAAAACTGCAAACTAAGTCCTTGTCAATATTGCACCATCTGGAATATTAAAATTACAATATTAGACACGCAAACACACAAGTACGCGCGCGGGCTCGCATACAATCTTACACTCCCTCACACACAAACACCTATGTACGCCCAACCCTTTCAGTAAATTCATATATAGCAAAACATACGCCTGTAATACTATCACACACACACTCACATATGTGCATATATATATATATGGGGGGTATGTGTGTGTGTGTGTGTGTGTGTGTGTGTGTGTGTGTGTGTGTGTGTGTGTGTGTGTAATTTAGAGAAAAGAACCAAAGTTCATGAACTCATCCATGAAAATCCACAGACACATATAGAAAAATTAATAAGTAAATAATTGAGTATATGGACTTGCCATTGTAACAAAACTAAAGCACGCAGTATGAAGCTGCTTGGTACAAATTGACCCTGACCTCTACTGTGAGTGCGCACTAAGTTTTAACGTTCTAACTCACCTCCGCTATTTATAGCAGTGCTTGGAAGAAACGTGTGTAACGTATGAGCATCGCACGGAACATGGTAGAGAAAGTTGAGCAGAGAATCCGCATCAAATTTGTCAAAATCTTGGCGATACCAACTCAGAGACCTATGCAAGATTTCCAAAGAGTTTTCGCCGTTCTCGAAAGAATTAAGGAGATCTAGTGCAACTGAAACCAGGGTGTAATGTTGGTCAGCTGAAAGCAGTTTTGGCACAAACTTGGCAGACACTCGTCTCATGCACAAATGGATAATGGACTGAACTGAACCGTAACTAATCTGCACATTTTTTGATAACTCACGGATGTTGATTCGAAAATTTCCAGTCACAGCTGCACGCACATTAGGGATGATTTTCTCAGCTCTGCTGGTTGCGGGTCTAGCAGAACATTATCAACATTTTTCGGCGATCTTGCAAACGTCAGAACAATTTGTACACTTGTGTGCGGCTCATACACTGCTCTCCATATATTTTCTGCAACTTTATTTAGGACTCTGAGTAGTATCGCCATCACAACTTTCTGTCATGGTCAATGCCACAATCACAAGCTAAACACCTTCCTTCAAGGCACTGCTGTGAACGGCGGTAGAGAGTTAGAACGATAAAACTTAGTACAGCAGAGATCAACGACAATCTGTGCATTGCGGCTTTACATTGCGTGCTTTAGCTGCGTTACTATGGAAACAATCCGTATACCTATTGTTCAGACTTCATATATAAACACACGCACACGCACACACACACACACACACACACACACACACATACACACAAACACACACGCACACACACACACACACACGCAAGAAGTAAATAGACAACTTTAATTTTCAAAATTTCTGATCTAAGCGTCTTAATTTGTTTTCAGCGGTGTAGAATTTTCAATGTAATTATTCTTTTTCATTCCAGGTGCCATTACATAAAGCATTTGCGAGGAATAACCATGCCACGCACAAAAATTCACCAGAACTGTCAGATTTTCAGAGGTTGTATTGTTGGGTAATCTGAGTTTGGTCTTAACCAGCGAAAAAGTGCCCAAACTCTTCAAATTCCTTTTGCTACTGTTAATTGAATTATGGTGCAATTCAAAAGCCAAGGTAAAGAATCAACAAATTCTTGTCCCGGCCGACCTGGGCTCTCAGAAAGGAAGCTTCGCTGTTTGAAGAAAACTGTGGAAAACGAACCCAGTTCGAAGGCTTCTGACATTGCAAAACAACTATAAGTTAGTCCAAGAACATGTGTTACATATCTGCATAACCTTGGGTATTATGGACGAGCAGCTGGAAGAAAACCTCTCCTTCACGTAATTAATATCATGAAAAGAAAGAAATGGGCTAAGGAGATGTCAGAAAAATCCAGTACATTTTGGGATAGTGTGAATTACTCAGATGAATCCAGATTTGCGTTATTTTCAGACAGTGGACGAGTTTGGGCCTGGAGGTTTCCCAATCGAGAATTTAATTTGAAACGACTCCAACCAACTGTTAAACATGGCGGTATCTCTGTAATGATATGTGGAGCTGTCACCAGTAATGGTCGTTCTGAGCTGATCGAATCTTTTGGAACCATAAACTCTGAAAAATACATCGAAATACTTAAGCAATGACTACTTCCGAAGTATTCTCACGGTAACATATCGAAAAATGAGTTTTTATTCATGGATGATGGGGCTCCATGCCACACAGCGACAAGGAATCAATAATGGCTGACTAAAATGGATTCAAAAAGCGTCCTTGGCCGAGCCAATCTCCTGACATGTACCCAACTGAAAATCTTTGAAGCATACTAGATAGAACTATAAGAAAAACTCGACAAAAACCTAAATCTAAAGATGAATTGTTTCGACTGTTGCGTGAAAAGTGAGCAAAAATTCCACAAGAGGCAATTACAAAGCTCATCAGTTCAATGCCAAAAACAGTTTCTCAATTAAAAACTGCAAAGGGAATGTCAACTAAATACTAAAGTATGTAGTTCAACCTATCGATTACCTTTCAATTGTTCGCTTTGCGTTTTAAATAAAAGATTTTGAAAACTAAGTCTAATTACTTCCTGCATGTCTGTGTATATATATGGTTGAATTTTTCAGAAAAACAGAAGACGAAGACAGGTCTATAAACTACAAGCAGGAGTATTTGTTTGACGCTCGGGAAAATGAGAAAGACTTTTTACGTTTCGTACCTAAGCTCGTAAACAGAAAGGTATACGAGAAAGAAAAACAGAGAAGAAAAAAAACTTGTGGATTTAGCGTTCAGGCTAAATACACACACATATACATATGCGTACATAAATATATATATATATATATATATATATATATATATATATATATATATATATATATATATATATATATACAGAAAGAGAAAAGATGAAAATACACACAAGATTTGTTTCACAGGATTAAGCTGCATGCAGATCTGCGATGCTTTTCTCAGATTTGCTGGTTGCTGCCAAAAACAAAACGATCGTCAATATCGATACTTTTCGGCCATCTTGGAAACGCCTGAACTAAGCGTACACTTGTGCGCGTCTCATATACCCCTCTCCGTACACTTTCTGCAACTTTATGAGGACTCTGAACAGCTGTTACCATGACAACCTTCTTCGGCATGGTCAATGCGACGATCACATGCTACACGCCTTCCTTCCAAGCACTGCTGTGAACGGCAGAAATGAGCTAGAACGTTAGAACTTAGTGTGTATGCACAGGAGATATTAGTGACAATGTGTACCAAGCGGTTTTACTTTCTGTGATTCAGCTTTGTTACCAAGGCAACAGTCCGGATATTTATTGATCAGGCATCGTACATACACAATATCAGAGAATATATAAATTTGCAAGGCTTTCTTTAAAAGCAAAACAAAATACCTGCCTTCACACTATTGCTACCAAGTAGTTGGCCGGTCAAACTTTACTCTAAATTAAAAACAGTAAGAGAAGACCATACATACATACATACATACATACATACATACATACTTACATATATACTTACATACATACATACATACATACATACATACATTCATACACACATATACACATACATACACACGTGTGTGTGTGTATTTCGAACATGTACGTAGTATTTTGCAAGCTGGTGTAAAAATATTATTGATTTTTGTTTGGTCTCCCTATTCTTTCCTAATCCCATATAAGCTGTCAAGTTGTGTTTTCCTCTTTTTGTTGTGCCTCAATGTTGAAACACCTCTGTAAACAAACAAGTTTATAGAAATCTCAGTACTTTGGCTGACATTTAATCATTTCCTAAGATTTTCATTCTTTTCTTTTATTGAAATTTAATTTCATGCACAAAATCATGTATTTTATACCAAGTAAATCTATTGATTAACGTTTGGCTTTTTGCTTTAAATTCGTCTCCGTCTTTCATAATATGGAAAGATTTATGTCGTTACAATTTTATGAAGAAAAATTTCCTGTCAGCTGTTGCTTTCACCGTGTCTACCCTAGATATAACGATATATGTTGCTCAAATTCCCTCCGTTTTTCTTATTTAATTCAAACTCTTTATACCGCATAATTATAAGAAAGCATATAGACTTTCTTGCATTCACATTTAGATATAATGTTTTATACAATCACTTGTAGAGACATAGAAGAATGCACATACATACCAACTTGTATATAGGTGTGTGTGTGTGTGTGTGTGTGTGTGTGTGTGTGTGTGTGTGTGTGTGTGTGTGTGAACGCGCACATTTGTGAGTTGCCTTGTACAAGGTAGTTATTTGTATTTGGCGATTTATTCAGGAAAGCAGCACCCACATCGTTTGCTATATGTTGGAGGAGAGAATGAAACATTCAAATGCATTGAAAAGAAACAGTATAAACTATTTTCAGGCTGTTGGCCTTGTACGAATGGTTACAGCAGATTGGATTTACTCAAGGCGTAGAAGATTTGTTATGAAAGGAGGGTGATAAATTTATTGCCTGACGAACAATGATTTTATATCATTGTATCCAATAGTGCATATATATATTTAATTAATAAAATATGTCTTAAGAACAAAATGTATTGGATATCACTAGTTAATTGCTCAAATTAGGGTATTGTCCAAAATGATGTTTAAGGATTTAATAGAGCCAAGAGAGCGAGAGCAGTTATATATTAAAATATAAGAGACAATGCAATGGTTATATCTGGAATAATAACAATAAAAGATATATTAGTATATAAAAGTGTAATAATATATTGATGATTAAATATTTACTTACTATATCTTTAGAAATTAAAATAAACGAAATAACAAATCCGTTTATTTATCATGTTTTTTCGTACGCACGTTGCCGAAAACGGAACCTGATTCTTCTTTTTTATCAAAACTCTATTGCTATCATAACAACCGCTAATACCAATACGATAATGGGTGGGGGGGTCATATTATTGAAATGATATAAACAGTTACAGTCAGCCTGGTATATTAATAACCATTTCTCTATACTTCATATAAAATCATACATATCTTATATTAGTTTTGACTAATTCTTCATGGCCTATATTCCCTATCTCAGTGAGTTCTCATGCCATAATTATGC
>NC_142933.1:32107250-32119750 GCF_046866305.1 Octopus bimaculoides
AAGTGTGTGTATATGTATGAATATATTCATATGTATATGGATATATATATATATGTATATAGATATGTATGGATATATATACATGCACACCTACATATATATATATATGTTATATATATATATATATATATATATATATATATAACATATATATTTGTGTGTGTATAAATATATATTTATGTATATATATATATATATATATATATATATATATATATGTGTGTGTGTGTGTGTGTGTGTGTGTGTGTGTGTGGTTGTGTATAATGTACCCATGACCTTTACATGTCCTCACAAGATCGATGCAGTCTATATTCGTCTGTAAGCTGATGTCTGTAAAAAATACATCGACGGGAAGTGATTCCAGAAGGTTAACGAACTGGGAAGAATCGAATGGGCGGAGTAATTACGTTGGGACGGTGGGGGGGGGGGGTGTTATTCAGAATGGATTTACGGATAGGCTCGGATGTAAAATATTATTTTCTATTTAAAATAAATAAGAAAATAGAGACAGCGTGTCAACTTGCTGCCTTGTAATGAGTTGGTGAGTGCGATTTTAACAATTAGTACAATGGCTTTATCATTTCATGCAGTCTAGAATATGTGCATGTATTTAGAGAGAGTAAGACACGCACGCACAGAGACAGAAAGAAGGAGAGAGAGAGAAACAAGCACACATGTTATGCATATATAATGAGGGGTTTAGTATTATTCATACATACATACATAGACATAAATATACATCCATATGTGTAAATGATTGCGTTCTCTCTATCTTTGTCCCATATATACAGGAAAAATGACGATGGCCATTTTACACACTTCATTAGCTTATAGGTGTTTCTGATAAATAGTGTGGTAGACTCATAGTTGAGTGCCTGAAGAGCAACCTATTAATTTTTCAGAGCCTCGGATATGTGACACCGATACGTATACTGAGTTATTCTCATAATATCTAAGTTGAATATATGTGTGTGCGACCGTGCGTGAGTGCGTGGAGGTGATATGTAATTTCATAATAAAGGACATGAAATATTGTTAAAAACAGCTACCCCAGAGTTTCCTGGTTGAAATTATAATTAATTTTGTCGTTTATTAAGCTGAGAACTTGGCAGTTGTCTTTTAAGAGATACTTGGACAAAAAGAAGAATCAGACACGCACATAAATGCACACACACATATACATACATACATACATATATATTTATGTATATATATATAGATATGTATATATATATATATATATATATATATATATATATATATATATATATATATATATATATATATATATATATATATATATATATATATATATATATACCTACATCTACATGTATATATAGATGCATAACCGTGTACAGGACGTCAAAAAACATGGACAAAAAAGGAACGGGAATAAAAACAAAGCACAAAAAACGGACTTTTTTCACGGACAATGGAACTTTTCTTTCATCAGCTGCTTTTATTCTAAACTAGGCGTATATATATACATATATATATATATATATATATATATATATATATATATATATATATATATATATATATATATATATATATATATGCTTCTATGTGTGTGCATGTGTGTGAAAGCCTATATTTACGTATATGTGTATATATACTGCAAAAATAGTGTATCTTCTGAATACACGTTTCCAAGTATTCGTTCGTTGATCTACTTCACGTAATTACCATATTCGGAAATAAAAATACACTTATCAATTCTCTTGTTCCATTTTATTTTGTTTTATAATATAATTTACATACTCATTTAATTCTTGTATCTCTATGCATTGTGTGGTGTTGTTTATGAAGATGCTGATGAGAAGAAGTATTTTTATTGCATATTCACTATGATGACTGTAAATATGGACATTATGTTGTGTTATTTTCTGTTGGTACTTTTATGTGTAGTGATGGTGTTACGATATGGGTTATTATTTAGGGATATTGGTTTTACTGTAGCTAATGAAGGACTCCTAATGTAATCAAATGCTATTAATTTGTTGTGATTTCACATACGTACATAAACTTGTATACACATATAAGCAAATATATATGTATATATGTATGCGTGTATCATATTCATGAATATATAGCATGTACACACACACACACACATATGTATATATACGTGCATGTATATATTGTAAGTATATATCTATGAATATGTGTATACACGCGTGTTTCTTGAAGTTGTTAGATGACAATATATATATATATATATATATATATATATACACATATATATTTATAAACGTACTTTCTTGATATAAATACGTGTCGGTGTATTATGTGGTTGATTGTGGGTGTATATATATATATATATATATATATATATATATATATATATATATATATATATATATATATATATATATAGGTAAGTGGTAGGTTTGCCTCGATCCTTCAGGGGTAGTCTGAAGCATCCAAGCAACCAGGGGATGTTTAAATCCGGAGGCACTCCTGGGGATCACCTGTATGGGTACCGTCTTGGGAAGAGGGCGTCCAGAGGCAGGTAATATGTTGCTTAAACCGTAGTTTATGTATATATATATATATGTACCACATGTATATAAGACCACCGCATACATATACTTATTTATATATGTACATATATGTATACATATGTTTATACATATATACTTGCATGTATACGTGTGTGTTCACGCGTGCATGTGTATGAGTGTGTGTGCGTGTGTGTGTAAGTGCGCGTGTGTATGAGTGTATGTGTGTCTATCAGTCCATATGTCCGTCTGTCCGTCTGTCTGTATGTATATGTTATCAACACATTTTCTTCGTAAACTTTCTGAAGATTTTGCTCTAACTCTAAAGTATCACCTTCTTTCCAGGCAATAGTACTAACTTTTACTGTATTGGCATCTAAGTTTTGAAATGTACGCCTTCGATCTCCCCGATTTCAAGTCAAATCGCATTGTGTGGCGAGAAATAATGTAATGTCGTTCTGTCTGACGCGGTAGAATGTTCACCGTTTCACTCTTATGAAAACATGTAATAATCACTTTCCATTTATTCAGACCTTTCAGGTTTATTAGTAACACCATCAGGAGCGAAAACATGAGCTTCCATATCTATGTTGAGGGCGCACATTGGAATTGTAAGACTGTCAAATAAAATGTACTGCTCAATCTGCGGTGACTCTTTCTTTTCGGACTTCACATCCTATTGAAGTCCCCTTTGAACCTGAAACTGCCGGAATGAATAAAATGAAGTACCATTCAACTATTGGATTCATTGTAATCGACTTAACCTTGTCATAAGATTTAGAACTTGTGTGTAAGAGCGATTAACATTTCAGGGTTTTTGCCTATGCTAGAAAGAATAATGTACTATATAATGACACGTTAACGTCGAACCTCGAGTCATCGTAATATTCATGTGTAAAATTGACCTCATTTCTACAACTTGTATTCAACGTAGGCTTAGCTTTGTTGGTCACTGCTACTAAGCTGAAAACTAGATATATCGGATGTCATTGTTTGGAAACAACTCTAAGACAGGGTAGAGACCAATCTACTACACTAATATTAATTGCAGGGCGTGCAATATGAAATCGAAGAACAATCCAAGCTAACGAGGGGAATACACATCTGGCGTAACATAACGTGGTGAAATGAATTGTCGGTTGTGCGCATTTGAAAAAGGAAAATTCAAATGAGTCCAAATCTGACATTGAGAAAGAGAGAAATAAGCGTGTTGACAGCTGTAGCGTTTCGGACGTACGTGTCTAAGATTCTATTCGCTGGAATGATTCTTTATTCACAACAAAGCACATGATCTAACTATAATTAAGCAACCGACAAATGATACCCTCAAAAAACTGGAGAAGATAAGAGAATATGAATTACGGATATTTACCAGGTTGTTAAGAACTGAAAACGAAGCATTTTCGTGATTTCTCGACCTAATATAAATAACAGCCAATGGTCCAATACCGGATGTTAAAATCTAATGTGAAAAGAAACAGGTCGCGAAAACAAAATGATCAGGTATTCATAGGCAGAAGCTTTATAACTATGATTCTGCTCGTTCAAATTTCACTAACGGTTAAACAATAAAAAATAGTCCATTGTAAATCATGATCCATGATAGAAGTTCGAACAACGTTCGCTTGTTTTAAGATCTCACAACAAAACCAGCCAATAGATTAAATATTAATGTATTCTGAAACGATGCTGCGTCACGTGGTTCGCATTAGTATGCATAAAATGTAGTGCGTACATAAAAGAACTCATTCGTTCCATACACACATTTATTTGAACGTCTAGGATTGTTTGTGTGTGCATATGTGTCGCTCTATGTGTGTGTGTGTGTGCGTGTGTGTTTGTATTTGTGTTTGTGTGTGTGTATGTGTGTGTATGTGTTTGCGTGTGGGGGTTGTACACACATATATATATATATATATATATATATATATATATATATATATACATATCACTCTCTCTTTCTCTCTCTCTCTCTCTCTCTCTCTCTCTCTCTTTCTCTCTGTATATATATATATATACATGCAATTATGTATATGTGTATATACGCATATATTTATAGACATACATATAGTTAGATGGGAAACAATTATTTTTCCCGATATTAAACAGAAGGAAGAGGAGATTTAACTACAAACACGCGTTCAAGAATATATTAATATAAATTCAGATGGATTCATTCGTACTAAATTATATCTACACGTTCATATATACGTATATACGCATATAAATGCACACACGCACAAACACAAACACAAATACACACACACACACTAACACAATTATTTATGTATATATATACAAACATACATTTATATATATATATATATATATATATATATATATATATATATATATGTGTGTGTGTGTGTGTGTGTGTGTGTGTGTGTGTGTGTGTCTATATATATATATATATATATATATGTATGTATGTATGTATGTATGTATGTATGTATGTATGTATATGTAATGTGGAGGCATAATGGCCCAGCGCAATATCCATGTTAATGCTATTTATTCATTCATTTCGATCCCGGGCGTTATGAGAGTTTACTGAACGAAAACACCAAAAGTTCCCCGAGACTCCGGCAGGGGGTGGTGGCGAACCCTGTTGTACTCTTTCATCACAAATTTCTCTCACTCCTTCTTCTTGTTTCTCTTGTGCCTGTGTTTCAAAGAACCAGCTGAATCTCCCCGAGAACTGTGTTGAGGGTACACGTGTCTGTGGAGTGCTCAGCCACTTGCACGTTAATTTCAGGAGCAGGCTGTTCCGTTCATCGGTTCAACTGGAACCCTCATCGTCGTAACTGACGGAATGCCACGATATGTATGTACATACGTACATTTATATACATGTGTGTGTGTATGTATATAACATATATTTACACAGGTATATGCAGCGCTTATATAAATATATAAGTATATATATACATATATATATACATATATATATATATATATATATATATATATATATATATATATATATATATATATATATATATATATGCATATAGAGAGAGATTGATGCACACATGCCCGCACACACAAACGCGCACACACACACACATACGCACGCGCACACACACACATCCTCGTTCGGAAGTGTAAACATATCACGCCTGTCCACTTAAGCGACGTGATTGTCATTGCAATTAGAATCGAGTTAGTTGAGTCCTAATATTTCTCACCTGGCCAACATCAGTTACCTGTATAGTGACATTTCTACCTTCCTACAGGTCGGACTGCCAATTATTCCCATGTTAATGCTATTTATTCATTTATTTATTTATTTGTATATTTATTTACCTACTGCAATCTGTAAGCCTGAAGCTTTATTTTCTTTATGTAGCTGAAGTAAATCGCATTTCGTATTTCACTTATCTAAGCATGGCGAATTGGCGGAGTCGTTAAAGCTTTGGATTGAGTATCTCAAGGTATTTGATAGGAATTTCTACACAGAGAGTTCAAATTCTGTACGGTGTAATTTTGCAATATTGTCATTTTGGAGGCGACCAAAATACATTAGTTTAGTAATTAGAATGGTTAAACTATTTAGACGAGTTACACTAGTGCATGTTTTCCAGTCTGAGTGTTACATGTTCAAATCCTACCAGGTCAGACCCCAACCACATGGTTGTAAGTTCAGTTTCACTGAGTGGAGTGGCAACATGTGCAAGTATCTTCTGCCGATGCCTCGGGTTGACGAATGTGTTGAGATTAGATTTGGTAGGCAGAAACTAGAAGTCCATTGCATATATATATATATATATATATATATATATATATACACACACACTCACACACACACACAAGTTGCGATGAGTAATTGTTTCAATTTCACGCATGCGCTTTGTTTGTCTTTGATTTTGTCGACTACACAGTATAGTAGGGTCAGTTGGGTACTTGACGCAATTCACTCTGCAGAAATTTAGAAACGACACGCTGTACTGCTTGGCTTTCGCACCGGAAGCTGCAATATGAACATTTCATACTGTTTGACTGTCAATCCGAGGACGGTGCAGGGCTGGATTCGGAAACAGCTGGATGAGTATAATGGTGATTACGAAGATACGGCAACTCGGAAAACTAACTCTGATCGTTCTGATAAGAAAAGATCTCCCAAATTTGTTGGTGACAACGATTCCTCCAAGTCAATCAGGTCCATCACCAGCGATATGGGAGTTTCTGAGTTTGTTATCAGGCAGGTAGTGCATGAAGACTTTCAGTATTCCTCATACAAGATGAGAAATGGTCAATTTTTAATCCAAACCATCAAAGACAAGAGGAGAGACCTTGCTACGAAGCTTTTGGGCAAAGTCAAGCATCCCCTCCAACCGAACATACTTTGAATTTTTCTCAGACGAGAAAAGTTTCTGCCACAATAAGATGGTGAAAACACAGGACCACCGTTAGCTTACCCAAAACTTGTACCGAGAGTGACAAAAATCAAACATCCAATCAATATGGTGTTTGGAGTGATCACTAGTGATGGTGACGTTATGCCTCCATTCATTTTCCCACACGGCCTCAGACTCAACACAGAGGCCTACACCAAATGGGGGATGTAGTGCTGCCCTAGGTCAAGTGGTGGCTGATGGAAGACACTATGTCTGGCAACTGGACTTTGGGCCATACCACACAAGCAAGGGAACCCATTCGTGGCTGTCAGACAATTTCTGCGACCACGTCACCCCTAACATCTGGCACCTAACTCCTTAAACTGCAACCTCCTTGATTATTATGTGTGGGGTGCAGTTGAGCGGGAAGCCAACAGACTCCTTGTAACACCAAAGACGAACTGAAGGCAGGTATTATTGCAGCATTCACCAACTTAAACAAGGAGACCGTCCTGAAGAGTTGCTGAAGATTCCGAAGTCGTCTGGAGACCGTGGTTGAAAACAATGTCGATCTATTGAATAAATTTACTCATTAGTATTTCATAATATTTTTATGCAATTTTGCTAAATATATCTGTTGAAATGAGATGTCAGTGTTATTTTCATTTTACCGTAATTTAGACGACAATTTATTACTGCACCCTGTATATCATCTTCCCAAACCACCTCAGACTCAACACGGAGACCTACATCAAGTACCTGGAGGAAGTAATACTGCTCTGGGTCAAGAGGGTGGCTGCTAGAAGACCCTGTATATATATATATATATATATATATATATATATATATATATACAAACGTTTGTGTGCGTGTGTGTCTCTCTGTCTGTCTGTCTGTTTGTCTGTGTCTGTGTCTGTGTGTGTGTGTCTGTGTTTGTGTGTGTTTCTGTGTTTGTCCCCTACCAGTACTTGACAAAGGTACATTACGAAAGTCTCACTCCATTACCAATGTTGATCATATAATAACCAATCAAATATTAAAAATGAAGCTAATTGTCTTAGAGTCTTCTCTCTGTATGTGTAGCCTTCTGGGAAAGTATTGATTTCTGGACCTGAAACAGACCAAGAAAAGAGAGGTTATGTCACTGATGAGGTCAAGAATGGTGACTAAAAGACTTTGACAAACCTAGCCGATTGATTGATTGACTGACCGAACAATCGATTAGTTAATAGGTCAAATGGTTTACTAATTGACTAGTGTGCATTAATTGACTTCGAAAGGTGAAAGGCGAAGTTTACCTTGGCAGGATTCTAACGTGTAATGCAAAAGCCGGAAAAATGACAGCAATCATTCAAATAATCCGACCAATAGACTGCCCTGGCCATTTGCATGACACTGAGTTGGCTAAAAGAAGATAGTAAGAGATAAAAGCAACAAATGAGACGTAGTAAGAAGCATGTTTTAAAGCAAGTTAGAAGCAAAGGCAGGTAAACAGAATTAAAGATAAGAAGAGAAATAACTGAAATATGTATATAGATAGACCGGTAAATAATGATTCAGTCAATCGAGAATGTGAGAACGGTAACTGAGTGAGAGAAAACACAGAAAAATTTAAAAAAAAAAAAAAATAGAAATCAACCACTCTCTCTTCTACTTTCACTTTCTCAATCTCTTTATCTCAGCTACCTATATTTGAATCGTATATGAGTGGGAGGTGGGAATGAAAAACAGATGGAAAGAGGAGCGAGTCGCGATAGGCAGACAGAAGGAGAGAGGGATAAAAGTATGATAAAGAAGTGGGGGTACGAAGCGGTTTCAATGAAATATAGCCGCATAGAAAGATAGAGAAAATAAAGTGTACCAGAATAAGTGAGAGAGAGAAGGCTAAATGAGAATGATGAAGAATGAGATATTGTTGGGTGACACACAATCGACCTACAACCGTCATCTCCAGACATGCCGCATAAAAGCAAGCTCGAGATTTACTGAGTTAAAGTAAAGACGTGATATATATAAATGTGTGTGGGTGTGTGTGTGTGTGTCTGCTGAAGTTAAATGTGTATCGTGCACACAGATAAAATATGTTGAGGTACTTCATCATTTCATTGGCTAAGTAGTGTCTTAATTGACCAGTTAATGGAGACAATACATCATTGACTCTCTCTCTCTCTCGCTCTCTCTCTCTCTCTCTCTCTCTCTCTCTCTCTCTCTCTCTCTCTCTTTCTCTGACACACACACACACACACGCACGCACGCACGCACGCACGAACGCACGGAGATACACCATAGATCATACACAAACAAACAAACACATATATACCCACTCTCTCTCTCTCTCACTCACACACACACACACACACACACACACAGGCACAAACACGAATTAATCAATAGCACACTGACGTCTCTTATGAGTTAGCCAATTATAAATGCTGGCAAATTATAAACCTTTATTATTATTATTATTATTATTATTATTATTATTATTATTATTATTATTATTATTATTAGTAGTAGTAGTAGTAGTAGTAGTATTAGTATTAGCATTATTATTGCGAGCTGGCAGAATTGTTAGCCCCCCGGAGAAAACGTTTAACGGCATTTCTTCTGCTCTTAGCTTCTGAGTTTCGATTCCACCGAGGTCGATTTTGCTTTTGATCCTTTCGCGTTTGATGAAATAAATACCAGTTGAGCATTGGGGTCAATGTAATCGATTTACTCACTTCTTCAACACAGCTGGCCTCGTGCCAAAATTTGAAATCATCATATTCATTATTATTATCATTATTATTATTATTATTATTATTATTATTATTATTATTATTATTATTATTATTATTATTGTTGTTGTTGTTGTTGTTGTTATGTTTGTTTTTTTTTCTACTTTCTTCAAATGTTCTTCCATTTCTCGCCGCGTGTTTTCCGTACACCTAAGGCAGAGAAGCTAATTGTATACATTCACAGTTTGCACACGCAAATTCAGAGGTAAAATATGTATGTAAAAAAAAAATTATAAATAAATAAATTCATGAATGGATGTTGTTTTCAAAAACTCTTTGATATCCCTTACCATCAATATTTGGAAATAAATTTTATTTTCGTTGATCGTTCAAAAATCTATAAATATATTTTTACACGAACCTCGTATAATCTACACACCTCTTATAATCTTTCAATTATAATTATACTGTCCTCTGGTCTGGAATTCCTCATAAAATGCTGTTCACCTAAATTCTCACGATGCAGTTATAAATTTCTCATCCAACCAAACACATTAATTTTTCAATCAACATTAATTTCTCTAGTATTAATTCAGATATTCTTTCTCGACCATTTTATTCTTTATGCAATAACAGACAGCAGTTCATTTTAAATATTGGTTTCAGATATTGTTACAATGTCAGCAGTTTCGGGATACAGGTGATGATTAGTCGATCATTTCTACCCCAGTGCTACTTATTCTATTGACCCAAAAGATTAAAAAGCAAAGTTGACCTTAACGGAATTTGAACTCAGAACGTTAAGACGGACGAAATGGCGCTTTTTATTACGACAGGTATGCTAACGATTCTACCAGATCGCCGCCTTGTTCACTCTACATATTGGCTTCCAATTTTAACACAATGCCATCAATTTCATGTAGCGTGTAAGTCGATTGCAACGACCTCAGTACTCAAATAGTACTCATTTTATCGACTCCGAAAGGATGAAAATCAAAGTCGACTTCGTTGGAATTTGAACTCGAACGTAAAGATAGACGAAATGTCGCTAAGTACTTTGCTCGATAAGCTAACGATTCGCTTTCTTACTCAGTCAGAATATCAACAACATTAAGTCCCTCTCCTGATTTATGCGTATAATCTAAATTAAGAGGATTTAAACAGTAGAAAAGGTACACCATCAACTTTTACACTAACGAATAAAGGACATCACAATGCAATTACCAATGAAGGTCTTGACTGCAAGCCTATTAAATAAAGGCCGAAACCGGAATTCTCAGACATAGTAATTCGTGGGAAAATGAAATAAAAATGTGATATAAACATTGTTCCTGAGATATTTACATCAGCATTTCATTAACAAATTAGCTTTTTAAAAATACATCAGTGATACGAATCGACAATCGCATCAAAAGATGATAGCAAATGAGAAGACCGTTAAGTGAAAATCACCGGAAATATTGCAAGGTTGACAGGGGTGAGGCAGTTTCTTATAAAGTAATTGTTATAAGAACAATCTAAGTCTCACGGCAAATAAAACATCAAAAATTACGTTGAACTTTTAGGAGATCCCTCTGTTACAACAAAAACAACACACACGGACAAGCACGCGAACACACACACACACACACACACACACACACACACACACACACACACACACAATTATGTTTCTCTTTACTCTCTCACTCTTTCTCCCCACCTTTTCTCTTTCTCTTTGTCTCCGTATTTATATATATATAGGCTTGCGTGTATATATTACATATATATGTATATATATATATATATATATATATATATATATATATATATATGTGTGTGTTGTGTGTGTGTGTGTGTGTGCGTGTGTGTGTGTGTGTGTGTATACATACATATGTGTGTATATGCACATATATATATATATATATATATATATACATATACAAGTGTATATATATGTATATATGAGTCTATATGTATATAAATATAGACATATATAATTTTCTTTTTAAATATCTATCTTCCTTTATACATATATACAAATTATTTATGTATTTGCATACACATGCATGCACACGAATATACACACATACATATATCTATATACATATGTACATGAATTTACACAGTTAGGGAGATAGACAGATAGACAGACAGACAGATAGATCAATAGATCGATAGATAGGTATGTATGTATGTATGTATATATGTATGTATATATATAGGTAGGTAGGTAGGTAGGTAGGTAGGTAAATTTTACTTTCTGAATCAGAGGCACGTATCTTACTGGTCTTAACTTATCAGGGAAACGAAATACATGAAGCGACGGATGATCTCGTTCTAAATTCGGAGCCAGAAACCGATTACAAAAATAAAAATCTGAATGTGCATATGTGTGTACGTGTACCTGTGTGATTGCTTACGTTTGCGAGTATGTATATATGTGTATTTTTGCATGTACTATGTTTTAAAATCATTTGTAAATAATGTCATACTGTTGATAAGCCAGCGTGTCAATGATGAAGTCTATAAGTCTGAAGTATACATAGAGTTGACGTAGTACAAGACAATAATCAGACTCACTCTGTACTGCATTCTGTCATTCAATGTTTACTAACATTGGATTTTATAGTTGTCTCACTTACCTTTCGAGAGCAGAATTAAAAATTAAATCATTGATATTCTTCTCTGTAGATTAATTGAATTCAATTAAACATCTCGGCACTTGAGTGACTACGTTGCTTCCACTAAATATTAATATAGACAGACAGACAGACAGACAGACAGACAGATAGATAGATAGATAGATAGATAGATAGATAGATAGATAGATAGATAGACAGATAGATGTCTCTTTGAGCTTTACTTTTGCCCTTAAGTTCAAACTGGAACAAAACGACAAGATATTTTCAGTTAAGAAAGTTCCCGGTATTTGCTAATATGTGGTTGAGTTGGTG
>NC_142933.1:32124750-32127250 GCF_046866305.1 Octopus bimaculoides
AAAACTTCACAAGACAGTGAGCTGGTAAGAACCGTTCGCACGCCGGCAAAATTCTTTAACGGTATTTCAACCGTCTTAACCTTCTGAGTTGAAATTCTGTCGAAGTCGACTTCGCTTTTGACCCCTTTGGAGTCGATATATTAAGTAGCAGTTAAGTGCTGAGCTAGATGTCATCGGTTATAACCCTACACTAAAGTTGCTGTCCTTGTATCAAAATTTTAATCTAATATTAAGTGCTTCACGTTTTATTTTACCAAAGAATATTTGAATATTACAGAATTACAATTACTTTTTATCTTTCGCCATATTCTGTTCTGTCTTGTATATTTTACAAGATACGCATTAAACCATACTGCAATAAATTATATATTTGACCTCTTATACTCAAACGTTGGATATCTATGTAACGCATGAAAGTTTGATATCACATGTCTAGCAATATATAACGATATTTACTTAACAAAATGTTTGTGTGTGTGTGCTTATGTACGAAGACAAAGAGAGGAGGGAAAGAGAGAGAGGATGAAAGGAGGAAAGTGTATGTGCATACTTGTTTTAATTAGCTCTATACCGAAATTGCTGGTTTGTACGCTAATATTACAAAGCATTATTGGGTGCATCATTTAATTATTTAACAATTACATACATACATACATACATACATGCATACATGTCTATGCGTACACACACTGACCCACAAACATGTGCGCACACACTGGCCCACACACATGCGCACAAACAAACAAAAGGAATGCAGCTCAGATAACGGACAGAGTCAACAACTATTGAAAAGGTTGAAAGACGCAACTAAAATTTTAGGAATAAATAAATAAGTAAATGAATGGAACCATTACCGGTGTGTTAACTAATAAGGCACCAAAAGAGAATGACTCTCCTCAGACACAACAAAATATGCTTCAACACACGAACTCACATAAATAATCTTGCAAATCAAATCCCAAAACGATGTGTGTGAGTGTGAGTGTATATATATATATATATATATATATATATATATATATATATATATATATATATATATATATATATATATATATTGTGGTGCTTGAAATAATTTCAGTTTACATTCTTCTTTTTTCCTTCAGAGTAAGGGCCACAGTATTAATAGTGACTATAAGAGAAATCCAGGTCTAGCTGTTATGGAGGTAGTAAGGTAGAGAAACACAAATTAAGCCTGGTATATATTCATATGGAGCCGTAAAATATAGAGTAAGAGTGGTTGTGTGGTAACAAGCTTGCTTCCTAACCACATGGTTCCAGGTTCAGCCCCACTGCATGGCAACTTGGCCAAGTGTATTCTGCTATTACTTCGGGTCGACCAAATCCTTCTGAGTGGATTTGGTAGATGGAAACCGGAAGAATCCTGTCATATATACATACATACATATATATGTGTGTGTGTGTATGTATGTGTGTATGTGTATATTTGTATAGGTATATATATTTGTTTATGTATGTCTGTCTCCCATCCCCATACCCTAGTGGTTTGTCACATGAGAACGATAGAATGAGTATCAGGCTTTAAAAATAAATATATATTAAGGGTCGATTCATTCAACTAAAAGTCCTTCAAGGCGATGTTCCAGCATGGTTCAGTCTAATGACTGACACATATAAAGCATAAAAATATGAATATATTAAATAATATGTTATCTCGACAGCTACTTCAGAAAGCAACGTTTTACTTCATATTCATAATTTGTGGATGAAGCAGCGAGATGAATTTATTAGTTCTTCCGGCTCCCTCTATCAAAAAGGGACTAGTAAATGTATTACATAACAGGTTTTACACAGCTATGAAAATATTAATGTACTTGTGCCCCGTCATGGCCCTGAAACTCTGCACTCACAATCTCGGGCGTTGGGTGGACGGATAATGAATCCGCGTCCCAGAAATTCAAAGCGGGTGTGTTAATATTTAGGACAGGACGGGGAGGATGCTAGCAAAATATATGGCCACAGCATGCTTGAGCTTGAGTCTCTCATGGCCCTGAAATTCCGCACTCACAATCTCGGGCGTTGGGTGGACGGATAATGAACTCGCGTGCAAGAAATTCAACCAGGGAGTGCTAATATGTAGGACAGGACGGAGAGGATCCTAGCAAAATATATGGCCACAGTGTGGTTGAGTTTGAGTCTCTCGATTGAATAAAAGGACATCAGTTACATAATCATTTCCTTTAGCATACAACTGTTTCTGCCACAAGAAGTTTTTTTTTTTTTTTTTTTTGTTTTTAAATGCCTTTGAAGAAGCTATAACATGTCGCACGGACAATATGTAATGTTGAGCCAGCACTGAAAGTTAGGCTGTTTCGTGTACGGATGCTGCTATACAAACTGCGATAGAAGATAGAAAAAAAGGCAATGGGTGTATATGCATATTTATGAAATACACACTTACTCACATTAATGTATATGTGTGTATACATTTATATGTGTATGTGTGTGTGTGTGTACGCGCACACACATGTATTTACGT
>NC_142933.1:32137250-32142250 GCF_046866305.1 Octopus bimaculoides
CGATTTAAGCGTTGACATAGTCGTGGGCATTCATTGCCTGATTATTGGCTCTTGCACTGTTGATCCGCAAGTCATATCAGCTACGATGACTGGACCAATGCGAAACGAAGTGCATTCCTAAAGGATTGAAGCCCGAACCTGGTCCAGTATTCGAACCGACAGCGTTGTGGCTATCAACACAAACCGCCTATGAGCTAGGCTAAGCATCTTCATACATACACAGGTGCACACACACACACACACACGCACAATTCTCTTTACATATGTGTGTTTGTGTGTATGTACACACATACACGCGTGCGTTCGTACGTGTATATGTGTTTAAATATCTATCCATCTACATGTCACGCTCACCCTGTCTGTCTCACTTTTGTCTCTCTCTCTCTTCCTCTTTCTCTCTTTCTCTTCCCTCTCTCTCTCTCTCATACGCTTACTCATATCGTTACACATACAACCTGTCTCTCTCTCTTTTTTCTCTCTCTCTTTCCCCCCCTCTCTCTCTCTTCTCTCTCATACACTCACTCATATAGTTACACATATACATATGCGTTTGTGTAAAGTGTGTAAGTATAGTTATATTTCTGTGTCTACCTTGAATTCGTGTGTGAGTATGTGCTTACATAATCGCTAGCATATGCATGTTTCTCTTCGTGCACCGTTTGTGTATATGTGTGAGCCTGTCTATATATATATATATATATATATATATATATATATATATATATATATATATATATATATATATATATACATATATATATATATATATATATATATATATATATATATATATATATATACATATATATATATTTGTATGTATTCATGTATATGTATATGTATCCAGGCACACACACATACACATACAAAGTATACATTGGAAGTGTTCGTGCTGTGACTATCACCATTGAAAGACATTTAATGGTGTGGCTGATCCCTCTGAAATATGTCGTGTCCAACCTATACTGACACGGCCAGATTAAGTCATCAAAAACTAGACAAGACCCAATCAGAAAGGTAATAGTAGAGAAATGATAAAGCCATGTTTACACCGTCGTCTCTGCCACCAACAACGCCGCCATTTCACCATGTCAGATATACTCATGCACCAACTCTTCACCATTAACTGTCCGCTGCTTCAGCCATCAGCACTACAACTGCAGCAGCAGCAGCAACAACAACAACAACATCTACGACTATGTTTACTAGAGCAACAACAACAGCATCAACGACTATGCTTGCTACAACTACAACCACTACTACTACTACTACTACTACTACTACTACTACTACTACTACTACTACTACTACTGCTACTACTGCTGCTGCTGCTGCTGCTATACTGACGCTACCATCACTGTGTCGTATGAAGGTTATTTACAACACCACCATACTACCACCAACAAGAACAGTAAGAGCAACAACAACAACAACGCTAGAACCGCAACTACGACTGCCACCACCACAAAGACCAGAACCACCATCAGCACCCCCACCACCATCACTACAACCATCACCACCACCACCACAACAACAACACTAACTAACACCACTATCACGCCACCACAACCGACAGTACTATCATCATTACCAATAACGGCACTATCACCACTACCACAATTACAACCACCACCGCCGCCGCCACTATTACCACTATTACCACCACTGACAACACTACAAATGACTTCAAAGCTGCCAAACCCACCGGCACCACCACCATCGAAACGATGACGACAGCATCTCCACCTCCCGCCAAAATTATCACTATCATCATGAACACCAACTCAACTATCATCAGCACTACCACCACAACCACCGCCGCTACCATCGCCACCAGCACCACAACCACCACCACCGCTTCTCTAGACCAGTAAGATTATCTTTAAAAGGCCAGTATTACCGGCTCTATCAGCTTCACCGAGACCATTAAGAATTCCAACCACTAGTCATACTACAGCTTATACCATCACTACCTACATCATTCCTATACCACACCACAAGCCAGTTCCATTAATAGTACCACTACCAACATAATAGTACCACTACCACCAACGCCATTATCGTTAAAACAATTCCCATACACATAACCAACCATTGCCTGTGACACTAACACTACAACCAACACTACCATTAAAATAGCTACCACTATGTAACTACTGTCAACGCATTCGCCGTTACCGTCACTATCTGTGCCACCGTAACCATCAATCTCACTATTCCAACGATTGCTACTTTTACCGCCACCACCACCACCACCGTCTTCATTAATATTTCTACCTCCACTAACACTACCACCATCATCATTATTACCACCAGAAGCATCACAGCTGCTACTACAACTACTACTACTACAACGACGACAAAGACGACGACGACCAACACCACCGCCGCCGCTGCCACGACTACTACTACTATTACGGTCACCGCTACAAGTACTACAACTATACACACCGATGATACTACTACCACACCCATCATTGCCCTATTCATTACCCTTACCACTTCTGCTGTCACTACTACTACTACCACTACTACTACTACTACTACTGCTGCTGCTGCTGCTGCTGCTACTACTACTACTACTACTACTACTACTACTACTACTACTACTACTACCACCACCAATGCAAATGTTAACAGTATAGTAGCCACAATACGTCTGTATTACTGTATTTCTGTATGCCTGTACGTATTCACTGGATGAGCAAGAAGTAGCAACCAAATATCACTTCAATCACCCCCTACTCTCTTTAAAAACGTCATAATGTAGTTATAGATATACATGTCTTAAAAGTGATGGTCAAAGCTGGAAGGCTTTTGGTCAATACTCCGTTTAGTTAAGAATGACCTGGGACTAAATTGCAACAAAACACGATGGTGCTTTTACAATCATTATAACCATTACACATCTGTTACAACCAATTCAATAATCACAATTGCTGTCATTCTCCTATATTGATCCACGGCCACTAGAAGCAACACTGCAGCTAAGAGCACCATTGCTACCCATCACTAAAAGCACCACTTCCGTACTACAACCCAACAAATTTATTAGGCGTGGCCATACTGAGCAGTTGCCTATTGTAGCTCGCGGGTCTAACGGACCCAATTATGATTCTGGTCTTTGTAAATCAATACTGTACGGCCCAGTGCATTGGTTTAACCGGAGTTGCTTTCATTTGCCAAGATGGCCGTACTACTACCAGGGCTGTCACCACTACTTCTAAAACAACCACTCCCGCCAACAATTACTATCCTCCTCCCCACCCCGCCTTCGAATCCTCCTCCCTCTTCAGCTACTACTACTACTACTACTACTACTACTACTACTACTACTACTACTACTACTGTCACACTAAGCAACACTAGCAACACTTACATTAGTTACTGCGATCGCCACAATAATTCTATTACCACTACTGTTGCCGCTACTATAATAATGATAGCACCACAACTGATACTGTAACAACCACTACAATCACCATGACAATCATTTACAGATGACAACCAGCAACACTGTCACCATAACTCTATCCACCACTCAGTCATAACTACCGAACTACTACCGCCGTAGCCTTCTGTATGAACCCTACACCCTTACTACAACACTACGAACACCTCAATCCTTCCACTTCTACCATTAAGTTTATGACTGACACTACTCCTACTACTACTGTTAACCGCCACTACTACTACCACTACCACCACCACCACCACAACCACCACTACTACCACCACCATCACCACCGCTACTGCCACCACCACCACCACTACCACCACCACTGCTGCTACTGCTACTACTAATACTACTACTACTAGAACTACTACAACTACTATTACTACTACTACTACTGTTACTACTACTACTACTACTACTACTAGTAGTAGTAGTACTACTACAACTACTACTGCTACAACTACTACTACTACTACTACTACTACTACTTCGACGACGACGACGACGACGACGACGACGACGACGACGATGACGACGACTACTACTACTACTATTATTCGTATCCTCATCAGCAACTACATTCCCATTACAAAACTGCCTGCGCCGCCATCACCACCACCCCTGCCGCTACTGCCTCCCCGCTGTCGCCAACACCATCACCCCGCCACAGCCAACGTCGCCCCATCGCTATCACTGCACTGCCGCCGCCATTATCTACGACACCAACTACTGCCGAAATCACCGCAGCTACTGCTACAGCTGATTCACTAACAGTGCCAAAATCACCATTACCACAAGCATCGTGATGATGATGACGATGATGATGATGATGAAGATGATGACATCGTCGTCGTCGTCTTCGTCATCATCATCATCGTCCACCCACTCACGCCCACAACTAATGCCACACCACCCCGATAGACAGTATTGTCAGGTGAGCAACTGTCGCCCATTAGCAAGACCAAGTCGGACACTGATCCGATCAAAAAAGCGCCGCATTCATCACGTGACTTGCCAAAGCCATGTCAAGACCAATGAGCTCAGGAGAATCTGACGCTAATAATTCAAGAGTCTTCAAGAGAATTCAACAGCGCTTGCTCCACCACCGGCCACAACCACCATCACCACCGTTACCACCTCAGCTGCCGCCGCCATTAAGACTTATAACGACACCATTACTAAACTCACAACGGACAAGCAACAACAACTACAATAAAAGGTTACAACAATACTAACAACAACGTTACTACTACCAACAGCAACAATTACCCCACCACCACCACTAACAACAACAACAACAATAACAATAATATAGCTGCCACAGCATTATCACTATTATACCACCAAAAGCAACCACTATACCAACAATAAACATCAGCACAACTATTGCAACATCAACTATTAAAACAACTATAACAACAACAACGCTATTACAATTGTCAACGGCCACTATCACCACTGCTAACTGCAACACAGCGCTCATCACAACCAACATAACTGCGCATTATCACAATCAAAAATAGCAACATCTTTACACAGCTAC
>NC_142933.1:32147250-32182250 GCF_046866305.1 Octopus bimaculoides
AGGCGTCGTGTGAAATTGAGTGCTTTGCTTAAGAACATAACGTACCGCTCTGGTTGAGAATCTAAAGTACAACTTTGCGATCATGAATCGAAGACCAGACAACGACACTCCAATATCTCAGAGCGAGTTAAATATAAGCATCTTCCACGAACTGAGAACAAGCAAGGAGTTAACAGGCATGTATATATATATATATACATACATACATATATTGTGACAGATTCATATAATATCGCAAGGGGTTACCTCCCCTTAATGGACTTAGTTTTAAGAGGGACAAAAATACTATTGAGCCATTTAACGCTAGACTTATATTATGGAAGAAATCTAGAAATATGGTATGGATCTCCAAATTTTGATTTTTTGTTTGATTTATTCATTATCTGTTTTTTTTTTTGTTCTAAAAGATTATTCTAAAAAGTTATTCCCCGAAGAAGTGTATGGCAATTTATATGTTTGACTTAAACTTGACGGTCAAATGTAGCTTTATATGGATATTAGCGCCAAATCTCTTTCTTAAATGTAAAAATTTAAAACTTTGGATATATATATAGTGTAAACAGAGTTAGCGGCTATAATAACCCACTAAGGGATAAAATATCCATGTATACTATGGGTATCCGTTACTCGTGCTATCCCTGTGCATTGGTGTGCATGCCCACTATGCACGTAGAGTGCAGGTAACCACAGGATAAACGAGAGTTTATCAGGAAACAAATACAAATAATCAGAAAATGGAGAAAACCTCAGATTAACAAACACAATGATTGGACCACATTTATGGCTTATTTTTTAATACAAGGCATAGCATAAGGAATAGGTGACGTTGTTGTGCAGTTGTTGATATTGTTATTGCCTTTATTTTTTCATGTATTATTGTTGCTAGTTTTGGTTAGTTCTTTCGTTTGTTTTATGTTTTATGGCAGAGACATTGTTCATCACAGATAAATAATATTCGGAGGATATCTTCATTAGTTCACCATAGAAGGGGACATTTCTAGACTGGCAGAAGTAAAGGCCACTTTCTTCAATTTTTATGCTACGATTAGACAAACTGGAAATGGTGCAGCCCCGGGGCATAGGGAGGGAGATGTGCTGGAACGGTGACTCTGACTCACAGGGTTCACACTTGTGGACAGCAATCTCTGCCCCGATAGTGGTGAGCAGTATGTGGTCCGGGAACCTAGGACGCCAGTGGTCTCAACTGCCACAGGTTCAACCATAAACCTATCGGAGAGCGATCTTGACAGTTTCATTTTATCAGTCTGACGAGCAGCGAAGCCAGAGCCAGTAGCTCACAACACCAAGCTGCCCTTGGAGATGTCACAGCATGTGACATACCAGATGAGAGCCTACCGCCACGGAACAGGAAAATTGTCACACGGTACTGCTTTTTACTGTCCCCTGGGTCTAGTTGTGCTGGCTCGAGCTGGGAATGGAAGACTGCGGCGTTTAGGCCTTGCGTTATGATCTTGTTAAGGGTGGCATGACATGGAAGGCGACCAGCGCTATGGCGGCAGGAGAGTGAGTGGAAGCCGAAAGAATCCAGTGTGGTTACGCAGCGGTATTCGTGAGGATCACAGATCTGGATATCAAACTTCAGTGAAAAGCAAATGTGCACGTATTCACTATCAAGCTGAGTGCCAGTGATGGGGTGTATGTCACCCGTTCTTCTTCCTGAGGGCGATTAAGCGGGCTGAAAAGAAGAGGCCTCGGGGATAATGGTCCAGGGTAGGGTGGAGGAATCGGTTTGCAAGAGCTATAACTCGCTCAGCAGACAGCGTCTGATTTCAGTAGTGAGTGAGACAGCAAATCTTTTAGGTGACCGGGTCGGAGACCGAAGTTATCTCTACTGCTACCGACAGGGAAAGACCTCAGAGCAGAGACGATATCTTTTCTCGGAAGCCACCTACGGCACCTGAAGTTCGGGTGATGGTATGATTCTGAGGTCTGCAGGTGGCAGAGAATGTTTGAGTCGGAGAGCAGCCATGATCTCTTCGATAGGGTAGAGGAAGGTGTCATCAGAGGCGACTACTTCCCTTGTGGTTGCTGCTGTTAAGTTGTAAATGATGTATTTGTTACTGCTGTAAGCACTTTTGTCGACATCGCTGTTGCTGTTATGTGTCATCAAGGCAGATTTGATTACGTCACCCTAGTGATGTAAGCAAAGTGTTAATTGCTTTCTATTAATTTCTTTTATTCAATGCATTCAGACAACAAGTTTATCCAATGCGTTTGTGCCTTTTAAGATACACGATATAATTTGAGGGATTTCTGTCTCTTATTTCTCGCTACTCCATTGGTTATTTGAGCTCTATCTTTTTTTAGCTTTGACTGATAATATCTATGACTGATGTATTCCACCTTTGCTAATCGCATACATTTTGCTAGGGAGAAGTATGTGATATGAAAGTCTATGCAAGGTGAGCCTGAGTAGGTCAATTGAACTTTTAAAACAACCCTCGTTATAAACTTGCTGTTATTCTTGGTGGTGTTGTTATTGTTGTCATTGTTTTTACTGAAGATGATAGTGGTGATGACGGTGATGATGATGTTAAGTTGTTGGTTGTCCCTATGATTGTGTTGATTGTATACGTCTTGATTGTACGAGGGTGTTCATGAGGCACTGTGCCGAGTGGCATCACTGTGTTTACTTCAAAAGTTCCTGGCTTTGAGTAAAAGAAAATAGAAGAGGATCAGTTAATTATCTTATTCCCCTTCTCAGATTCACAAACTAACTGCAGCAGTACTTCAGTTTTTCTAAGCCCTGTAAAACAACCCAGGAAGGTTGGGCCTCCAACCAACCAAATCCAGGAGTTTTCAGCTCTCCCTGGTGCAAGGCGTTCCAGCTGTGACCGCAACTCTGGTATAATTCACTGGAACTATGATAGTGAAAGTGAAAGATGTAGTAGTAGTAGTAGTAGTAGTAGGAGGAGGAGGAGGAGGAGGAGGAGGAGGAGGAGGAGGAGGAGAGGAGGAGGGGAGGAGAGGAGGAGGAGAGGAGAGGAGGAGAGGAGAGGAGGAGAGGAGAGGAGGAGAGGTGGTGGAGGAGGAGAGGTGGTGGAGGAGGAGGAGGAGAGCAGGAGAGGAGGAGGAGGAGGAGGAGAAGGAGGAGAAGGAGGAGGAGGAGTCTTGTTTTTGATGTACTTTTTGATGGTGGTTATTACTGGAAAGGATATTTATAGTTTTTATTACTCTTCTTGCTCAGTGCCAGGCCCACCACATTCTATCCAAAGGATGCTTTATCTTTTCAAACGATGTACGCACACACACACACACACACCCACACACACACACACACACACACACACACACACACCGATATATGTATTTTTATGTGTGCATATATGTATATGTATCGATATATATACACATGGATAGTTATGTGTATGCGTATGTGTGTGCATAAATATATTTACACATAGACACAGCATAATACATATACACACCGACACACAATAAAGAAAGAAACGGAAAAGATGGCTTACCGAATTATCTAATATGTTTATTGACATTAATTTTATGACATACTGTATGATACGTGGTGAATGTAAAAAATAAATGTACAAATAAGGTTATAAGGAATTCAATAGTATGAACCACAATGATAAAATATAAAACATTTATATAACAGAAATTACAGAGACACCAAGATAAATGTATGTGTATATGTGTTAGTATGTGCGTGTGTGGTTGTGTGTAATTTGTGTACGAGTGCCGGATGCATTGCTTTTGTGTTTATGTGGGTGAGAAGGTGTTTGCGTGTGTGCTTTTATATGTTAGGATGTGTGTAAGTGCTTATATAGAGAGAAAACTGTCACAGAAAAATCTGTATTTATTTAGGATCAGACAGACACAAATACAAACAACTCAGGCGCACCCTTTCTATCACTCCCTCTCTCTCTCTCTCTCTCTCTCTCTCTCTCTCTCTCTCTCTCTCTCTCTCTCTCTCTCTCTCTCTTTTTCTATCTCTTTCTCTCACATATGCACGCACATACATGCACAGAGTTTGTGTGCTCAACAATTATTGGTGGAAGAAATGGAAAATAAAAGAAAAAAAACGCATCGTATTCAACACGATGAAGCGTTCAATGTGGAACCCTCGTTTGTTGTGAGTCATAGAATTTCGATGAACCATGAGGATATAATCAGTTTGCTATAAATTCAACACTCATATACATGCACACTTAGAAACACATACATATAAACACACGATATACAAGGAAATAATATTTTTTTTTTAAAGTAGCCAAACATCAAATAAATAAAGAAAAACGATTAGAACGTAAAATAAAAAGAGAAAAAGGAAGCAAGGGAGATAATTCCCAATTGAAGTGTCAAGTTGTAATTTGGCCGTCAGTTGTGAGTAATTATTGGTTTACTTTCCGTCATGTTATTGTTCAGACGTTACGGTCACAAAGGTTTGATTTGAGCTGACAACTTGCCGCATTGTTCTGTTGGCGTCCTTCTCTCTATGCCACACGCCATCATACGATACCCCATTACCTCTTCGAAGTTACCCCTCCTCTCTCATATCACTATCATTTCATCAACGCTTCCGCCTGTTCAACTGCACAACTGCTGCCACAGCTATGATGCTACATTACATCCAACACTCCCACGTCTTTGCTAAACATTGCTCACACAATTATCGTATCTAATGCTTTATTTCGGCATTGGCTACGTTTCAAAGGACTCTCCGCAAACAGAAATTTCCGCCCTATTTATACTAGTACTGTCTAAATCCTAATTAACGGTCCATATTTCTATAACTGGGGCCATTCCACCACCATTTTAGCCATTTCAACACAACATCATGAAGACCATCATTTCACTCTTCAAGTCGACATCAAATTTTATTTTATTCTAATATACACTGATGTATACATGAAAGTATATATATATATATAAACAATCACACTAATGGGTCGAGGTTCACTACAGTTGTTTCGGATGTGATCTTAATTTATGGTCAAAATTGTTACGTTATGAAAAAAAACCGTTTATTCAGGTGAATAAAGAGGAAATTTAACGCTTAGA
Organism: Octopus bimaculoides; assembly: GCF_046866305.1. Taxonomy (NCBI): domain Eukaryota; kingdom Metazoa; phylum Mollusca; class Cephalopoda; order Octopoda; family Octopodidae; genus Octopus; species Octopus bimaculoides. Next base: position 32,152,291 of record NC_142933.1, read on the forward strand.
ATTCCTCATGGAATAGAGTGTAATGAAATGTGATCCTACCAAACAGGTTACGACTGGGAGAGAAAACGTCTGATAGAGCTGTAGCGAACCTCAGCTCACTCTGTTTTTGTTTGTTCTTAACCTACCTCGGAACCTTCCAACGTTTGAATCTGGAGCCTATACTCGACTCTGGAATACATGCAAAGAATGCACCCCTGTGTGACTTCGAACATATGTTTTGTATTCTGCCAGTAGTTTTGTATGTGTGCATAACTGGAAGGAGAAATAGGTATTTACTTTAGTAAGGATATGTTGGTACACACTTTTTGTTCAACGGTGCACTAAGCCAAACATTACCTTGGTGATTTTACTATTTGAATATTTGATTCTAATGGTCCTGAAAATGTTATCATACATACATAAATACATGCACACATACACACACACACACACATATATATATATATATATATATATATATATATATATATATATATATATATATATATATATATATATATATATATATATATACATATATATATATATATATATATATATATATATATATATATATATATATATATATATACATATATATATATATATATATATATATATATATATATATATATATATATATATATATATATATTTATATATATATATATATATATATATATATATATATATATATATATATATATATATATATATATATATATATACGTATATATATATATATATATATATATATATACGTATATACATATATACATACATACATACATACATACACACAGACACACATACACAAGCACACACATATCCATGAAGGCATCTGGTACTCACACGGACTCACTCCTACAACAAAATATACATTTACTTAACTGTATTCGCATCTATGCTCACCACACACACTCACGCACTCACACATGCATGCACTTATATACACATGCACACACACACACACACACACACATACACATATGCCCACACGTAAACACGTACACGTGCACACACGTACGCATGCATGATCCATACCCATATTATAAAAGGAAAAGTCACGTGCTATTGTTTTTTTGTTGACCTTTTTGTCCCAAGAAATCTAAAGGGAGAAAAGATGGTTCTTTTTAGAGGAAATGGAATGTGTACGTGTACGGGTGTGCGTATGTGTGTCTGTGCCTGTGTGTGTGTGTGCGCGCGTGTGTGTTGTATGTGTATGTGCGCATGAATGTCTTTATGTAATGTGTGTTCTAAAATTGTTGCCTTTGATAGATTAATAGATATGAGCAAGGCAGTGACTGTACTGGCTTTCCGTCGGTTACGATGACACGGGTTCCAGTTGATCTGATGAACGGAACAGTCTGCTCGTGTAAAAGATATTCAAGTGGCTCAGCACTCCATAGAAATGCAAGCAGAGATTCAGCGTAACACAGAATTTAACAAGCCTGACCCTTCGAAATTCAGGTACTACTCAGTTTTGCGAGGTGAGTGAACTGTAGGAGCGTGAAATAAACTTTCTCATAGACACGACGCGTTGCCATTTATCGAAATCGTGACTTTTCGATCTTGAGGTGAATGTCCTAATTAATTAGACACACAGCTTCATGGCAGTGACTATAATGAGTATCGGAAGACAGAAATAAAAGATTACAAAGACTGAGTTGGAATTAGGCAGATAATTTTGTTGGAAAGTGTAACAAAGATAGAATTTTCATAGATTAAAAAAATTTATGCTGTGAAATTATATTGATATGGACGCATTTGTTTTTCAGCATTATAGCTGAAATTTATATCTTTATTGAGTCGTTGTTAGATTCTGTTTAGTTGACGATTTTCTTTGTCCTCATGTATTAAGCGAACTACATGGATTTGGAACAGAAATAGTTTTGATAAAGAATTTACTGTAAAGAATGATTGTAATCAGCAGTCTATAAAATTCAAATATTTAATCATATTTAGATTAAGATATATTGAAATGTGTGGGTCAAATCGCAAATTTAATTAGGCGAATGAATATAATTTAATGAAATTTTGTATTTAACTGAAAGTTTTGCATACATCAATAGTAACTCTGTTATCGTATATGAATTTTATTCAGAAACACCTTGTAGGGTATCATCTATAATCATCATCGTTTTTGTTTATATTTATTATCGTAACCAATGCGTTTCAATGAGCTTGTTTTAAGGTGTGTGAATATGTCTGTATTTGTATGTATTTATAAACCCATGTGTATGTGTGTGTGAGAGAGAGAGAAAGAATATGACGAATTTATTATGTGTAATGCAGTTGTTGATTAACTCCTTGGTGATCAATGGTATTAATGTCACAACCAGCGGTGTTTTTATCAAGCATAGGGCTACCATATCAAATATCTTGTCTTTTTTATTTTAGCTGCAGGATGTGATTTGATGGAGTCATGGTTGTAAAGTCGAGGAGGTTGAGCGACCACATAAATCACCGCACCACTTCGAGGAATGCTTATTCGTTTACGGCGGCAATGTTAGAGGTAATGTTGTATTGAAGGTAATGTTGCCGACGGAGGTAATTTTATATGTGTTTATACTATATTATCTCTTTCCTAATTTATAATCAATAATTAAATAACACGAGAAACGAAAGGGATGGTGTAGAACCACAGAAATTAGTTTAATTCTTTAACTTTTCGCGTCGCAAAGATTATAAAATGCTAAATATATTAAGGACACCTTTCATTACTAGGAAGAATTATGTTATACAGTGGAATTAATTATATTTAAACATAGTAACACTCAAGAGAAATTACTATAGTGAGTTGTGGATATAATTAATACATAACTAATACAGAATTGCACCATGTATAGTTATTGCAATGGAAGTAAAAAATGGTGTCGAATCAGATGCAAGCGTAGGTGTGTGATAAAAAGGTGGCTTCGCAGCCACATGATTCGGGGTTCTGTCGTACTTCATGGCACCTTGATTTACTGGCTTCTCCTTTAGCCCCTGGACAACCAAAGCTTTGACTAAGTGGACATTGAAAGGAGGATGTTGCATATATATATATTTGCAGTTCTGAATATAAACAGGGATTTAAACAGCGAATGAAGTTTACCAGTACCAGTAACTCTTTCTATGCTTGAGAACTATATAATGGACAGCCGGCATCTAAATCAATTTGAAAGATAATACAGTAACTACCAGGTTAACTTAACCCCTTATACTCGCTCTAAGTATATATATATATATACATATATGGTTGTATGTATATATATTTTATGTACGAATACATATACGTATGTGTGTGTATGTGTGTGTGTGTGCGTGTGTGTGTGTGTGCGTGTGTGTGTGTGTGAGTTTGAGTGTGTGGGTGCGTGTGTGTGTGTGTGTGTGTGTGTGTGTGTGTGTGTGTGTGTGTGCGTGTGTGCGTGTTTATGCTTGTCCCCGCTTGACAACTTAAGTTGGTGTACTTTCATTTCTGACATCAAGAGAGAATTAGAATAAGATTTAAGACAAATAGGTACTGGGGTCATTTTCTTCGACTTGACCCTGCAAGTCGGTGACCCAAGATGGTCGCAGTCCAATGAGTGAAACAAGTTGGTCCAAAGATAAAACAAAAAGAAAAAAATAATCTGAAGACTAAAAAATCCTATATATATATCTGAAATTCTTGGGATAAAACGGAATATTATACACTTTTGCATATAGCATTTGAATCAATATGAATTTTGGTACTGCGCATTTTAATTTCGATACCTAGATTACAACACAGATTTTTTGTCATCGCTACGAAGGAGATGTAGATTCCTTAGTCATTGCATGGTGATCGCCATAAGGTGTGAGATTATATAAAAAATGCCATTATTATTAGCTGCAGGATTGTAAACTCGGCACCGTACAAACAGCCATTCGCACAGAAAGCAGATGTGTGTGTGTGTGTGTTTGCATGTATGCATATATATATATATATATATATATATATATATATATATATATATATATATATATATATATGTATGTATATATAAATACATACATATATATATATATATATATATGTATATATAAATACATACATATATATACATATATATTTATATGTATACATATATATATATATATCAAGAGAGAGAGAGAGAGAGATAGAGAGAGACATAAGTATTTATATACATATGTACATATATATATATATACATATATATATATATATATATATATATATATATATATATATATATATATATAGTCCTACGAAGAGTAGCACACCAAAACTTCAAAGTCACTGTCTTCCCTTCTTCTCGTAAAAGTATAATTAATACATTATCTGCAAAACCTGTATATACACATACATAGATATGGGGTCGAGCGACTCGGCTGAAATTACAAATCTAGTAGTTGCGTACCTCTTGTATCGCCTAAATAAGGAAATCCCGGAAATGCCGGGTGGTTTATATAGGGATGTTTCCTTATTCATCATCCCTAGTAACAATAAATCAAACATTGAAAGAATGAGAAAGAAAATTAGAAAATATTTTTAAAGCTTCAACTTAATTATTATGTATGAATATGGCACTAAGCTAGTATTTTTTAGGGACACTACTGCGAACATACATCCTGAATTGTACTACCCCTATAGAAAAGAGAACGAGGTTACAAGGTATGTGAATAAACTATCTAATCACCCTCCCCCAATGTATTAAAATCAATTCTAAAAAGCATTCCTGTGAGAATTACTAAATTATCTTCAAATATTGATATTTTTAATTCCCATTCATACCACTACAATGTTGTCTTGTCTAAAGCGGGATATGACCAGAAAATTTCTTTCCTCAGTCCTGGAAGGCCGACTCATTTTGATAGAGAAATTAATTATGATGTTAGTAATAGTAAGTCTACTAACTTAATTAGTGGTGATGAAATACCAAATGAAAAACCATCCTACATACCTGACATTCTAGGTAATAATAATAAAGTATATTTTGATAAATAAGAATAATAATAAAGTATATTTTGATAGGAGACTACTTACTAATACTAGCAAAAAACCTAGGTTAAATAAAAGAAATGGCAATGTAAATGATATAGCTACTCTACAAAATAATAGGAATTCTACAAAAAAAGATATGCAAAACTATAAATCATAATATTGTCCTAGAGAATAATGGTAATCAAAATGTATCCTGTACTCACTCACACAATAAATTTAAAAGTAAAACTCCTGTCTGGCTCAATATCCCATTCAACTGGCAAGTATCCAACATATACAAAAAAATTATAGCTATTTTACAAAATAATTTTCCTTCTTCCCACAGATATGGTAGAATCTTTTCGTGTAATTCTGTCCGAGTCTCATACTTAACCCTCCCTAATATTGGTACAATCATAGCTAAATAAAAAGAACATAACATTAGCCAGAATTGTTGAAAATGAAAATGGTGGTAATAGTCATAGAAATGTCAATAATAACTTAATCAATGTCAATAATAACATTACCAATAATTACAGAAATGTAAGTGGAAATAACAATGACAATAGTAATTATGAAGGTAACAGCAATATCCTTAGTTCCATAAACCATAACTTAAACCAACATAATGAATATAGGAGTATTGATGTTGAAAGTATAATTGAAATAAATAGTAGTAGCACCTCTAATGATAATAATGTGAATTATGGGTCTAGTTCATATATGGAAATAGTAAATATTAGTATGCCTGATGCTGCAGGAATGATTCTATCTGATAGCACGATGGAAATTGAGTTAGATAGTAATAGAAGAGATGATAACAAGCCTGATAGTAGAATTAATAATAGGGGAATTAATATCAATGCGAATAATTGTAAAAACAATTTAAATCTTAGTAATAATATTGGTGTTGTTGATAGTTCTACTAGTTGCAATTGTAGAAATAAGTCCCGTTGTCCGTTATTAGGTCGATGTCTCACCAGAAACGTAGTATATAAATGCACAATAAGTACTATAACTGATAATTATATTTATATGGGCTGTACGATTAATTTGAAATAACATATATATAACCACCTGTCATCTTTTAGACTTAAACATAAGGCTAATTGTACGTCGTTATCAAATAGAATTTGGGAATTAAAGGAAAGTGGTACCAGTTTTAGCCTTAAATGGGAAATTATAAGAAAAGCTCAACCTTAGAGAAATAGCAGATATAGATGTGAACTATGTTCCATGGAGACATGAAATTTTAAAACTTAGAAACAATAAATCTTATCCTTGTTCTGTTATTATTTTGTACTTAGCCCATGTTAGTTAACACAAGTTCCTGATAATTTAAGATAGTGCAATCTAATTAAATTAGTACATAATTATCATGTTCTCTATTAATAGTTTAGTTCACCATTATATTCTATGTTAATTCCAATCATTCATTTTATCAGTTTCTTAAACCTTGATGAGTCTTTCATCATAAACCATGTAAATCTTATGTATCAATTCTTTACATTAGTTATATAATACATTTTATCTCTTATGTGTCCTTTAAATGATATTAGACACATAAGTTTAATTTCAAAACTTTTAGTCCAATATATATGAAAAAAAAATTAATTTCACATTTAATCTGTTGTTCCTTACATTGGTGTAAATAAGTCTAAATGTACTTTACCATAGCATTTTAAATTAATACCACTTCATGGTTTGTGCATACTGCATTAATTGATTATTTACATTATTATACACTTTTTCTTTTTATTTCATTATTAATTTATAATTAGCTTTTATTTATTCACATATTAATTAAGCATGTATTGGTATTTCAAGTATTTCAAACTTAGCATATGTAAAACAATACTGATACATTATTCTGATTAATGAAAACTATGAATAACCATTTACTGTATCTGTACACATTATAGCAGTTTTGTTTTATATACTTTTGACCTAGGTGCCTTATATTAATATTTCCCCTGCTCCATTATAAACTGGTCTGCTAGTAGAGAAAATCCCCTACCCATAGTAGATTTTCACTAAACCCTTAAAAAATGTATAACTATATCAGCGATGTTTGCTGTCTATACTGTTTACCACTTTCCCTTTCCCTACAAAGAAAATTCCAGTGCCCTCTTAAGCTTTGAATTACTAGGTCTGATAAGATGATCCATAAATCAGAAACAAAAAAAAAATAAAAAATAAAATCAGTGACAGTTAAAAATCAGCTTAGAATTATTTACTAGTCTGTATGGTCTGGCTAGGTCAAAATGTCTTTTTTTTATATATTCTTCCTTTCTACTTGGCGAGTTTAAATGTAGTTATAAAAATATGTCCTTCTGTTGAAATGTAATTTCAGTAAATTTCTATATCTTTGTGCAGCTGAGGATTGCTCTGCATTTTATATCTGATATAATGTTAAAATTGCTTAATTGGATGGAGTCGCATGAAACGATCGTATTGCATTAAATTTGGATAACTTTGTTGCTTATTTTGACTTTAATCACCTTATTTTCAAACTGTATGAGTAATACCATACTTAATTCTGAAGCCTACACTTAAGTACCATATTCACCTTGAATCTAAATTTTATTCATACATACATACATATATATATATAATCAAAATAAGCAACAGTATATCAAGAGGTGATGTAGTACGACCGTTTCAAGTGACTCCATGTAATTGAATAATGCAATCATTACATCAATTTAAAAGCAGGGCTATCATCATTTGCACTAATAAATAGAATATTAATCAGTCGGACACAGTAATATATATATATATATATATATATATATATATATATATATATATATATATATATAAAGTTATACATATACAAACATAGATACTTAGAGATTGTGTATAGTTAGCGAAATAACTCGATCGATACACGTTAACAACAAAAATATCTGTTAAAAAAAAAATCCTGTTACATTTAATTTTAATTATTTTCATAAGGTGTTAAATTCTTTCTTGTATGATTTCGACCCGGTCACTGACATTGGTCTGAAAATGTGTTAATGAATAATATCTCTTGCATTCTCTCGAGTTATATTTACTGTAGGCATGTGGAACGAAATCAGGTTGATTGCATTTGTCTTAATGATTTTTAAACATCAGTTAGTTTCAGGTTGCATTGTTTCCATGTTTACAACATGGTATATACAATTATACAAAGCACTTTCAAGGATATTAAAAAATGTGCCATAAAAATGATTCCCTTATATACAGCGTGTTTATACGAGGTGGTATCAAACATTCTTGGACTACTTTTGTAGCGCGCCAACAGATAGCAGCACATACTTGCATGCGCAGTGAGACCTTGAAGTGACATGCATGAGGCACTGTGCCGCGTGGCATCACTGTGTTTTGGGGATCACAAGCGTGCTGTTGTCTGCGATTTTGTCATCCTCAGGAACAAAGAGCAAACGAAATTTTCCGTTAAACTTGGAAAGTCTGCCTAAGAGACTTTGAGCATGATTCGGCAAAGTTAAGGTATCGAGTCAAAGTGACATGAGAGCTTCAAAAACGGAAGAACGTCCCTGGAAGACGATAAGCGATCTGGAAGACGATAAGCGATCTGGAAGACGTGCCACGAACGTCACCCACGGAAATATGTAGAAAATTCATCAGCTTGTGCATGACGATCGTCGGAGAACAATCAATGACATTGCAGATGCTGTTAGTCTGCCGTTTGGATCCGTGCAGGCAATTTTAACATCTGAATTGTACATGCAGCGTGTCTCTACCAAGTTTTTCCTCCGACTGTTGACCACTGAGCAGAAAGAACATAACTTTGGAGTCTGTCAAGACCTCCGTCATCCTTCATATCGAGGATTTTCATCGGTAGAGGGGTCTACGGGTACTACACTGAGACGAAGCAGTCGGCACAATGGAAGAGCCTTTCATCTCTACGGCCGAAAAAGGCACGACAGAGACACATATCAATCAGAGCATGCTCATCGTTTTATTGTGCATCGAGTATTCATCCCCCGGGGCCAGGCCAGCCATGGAGAGTTCTACTGCGGCGTTTAAAAGTATCTGAGGGAGGACATTCGGTGAAAGGGACCGGAACTGTGGAACACGAAGAACTGGGTTCTCAACAACAATGCACTTTGTCATCGAGCTTTACTCACTCGTGAGTTTCTCACCAAAAAACATGGTATCAACTCCGCACCCGCCTTATTTGCCAGATTTAGCACCTGCTGACTTCCATCTTTTCCGCAAGACGTAAATGCAGCTCAAAGGTCACCGCTTTAATACCGTTGTCGAGATCCAGAGTGAATTACAGGAGATCCTCGACTCGCTTACGAAGAACGACTTCCAGGCAGCATTTCAAATGTGGTACGAATGATAGGAATGCTGCGCAAGGTGACTGTTTTGGAGGACATCGTGTAAATTCTTATGTAAATAAGTTAGTTTTTTTTAACATAACTAGTCTGAAAAGGTTGTAATGCCAATTCGTACTTAATACTACATCTTATATATGGTTTCATTTGGGCTCACAATAAGAGAGCCAAGAAAAGATTTGAACATGTTCTGAATAAAGATGCAGATATGCTTTCTAAATATTTAGGAAGACATAATTAAGGAAATTATAATTAAGTCAGTATGCTTTACACTACTAGCAACAGGCCTTTTAGTTTAATGTTCCTTGCATGTACTTGTCATGTCCGTTTAGTAAAATATCACATAGATTGAGGAAAATTGCCCGAGATATTCGTTTTGATATTATACCAGAGATATAACAGATAGATCCATCAGATCACTCATCTAATTCTTACCTTTTTACTAGGTACACTTATAAAATTAACTGGAATATGTATGCTGCAAAACCAAAGAAAATGCTATAGTATACTGTGAATGTTGCCTGAGAGTATCATTGAACTTTACGTTGGAGAAATACGTTTAATCTTGTGTGAAATATTGGGTGAGCATTAATTAGAACAAATAGCCCGGTACCAAAAATATATCTATATCACATTCTGCCAGCATGTATTAATTAGTTAGACAAATAGCATGGTTTAATCAAAAGAGTCAGTGTAGATATTGTTTCAAAATGTCTAGAGAGATAATGCTGAGACAGGAAGCAGTTTTTATTATAAGTCTAAACAGTTTAAAACTGACACCACGATTAAAGAACTTCTTATAATCTCCCTTCATTCCTTACATCAGTATTATACACATATCCGTGATCATTTACAAATTTAGAATATCCACCTAGCAGCTACTGGGAAAATGTAACATAAGGATTATGAAAAAAGATAATGCAAAATGCAAGATTCAGTCACGTAACAGAGAAATAGTTACCATAATTATTTTCAAGTCGAAAACTACAGACGTACTTACAGATTATGGAATATTAAGAATCGTGTCCTGAAATAAATACTATAATAGGCAACAACTCAAATTTTGCCTGTACAACGTTTATATGGCTTCCAAACAGGGATCCTAAAATCGGAAGATATACGCAGACTGGAGGAATGTGCGGTTCTAGGGATTCATTGTCTGCATTCAACACTAAGGATTTCGTTACGAGAGAGGCACAGAAATACATATAAGGAAATGATGTTATAATAACACACACACACGATTAACAAGGAAGAAAAGGCAAAATTACGCAAGATAATCAAGAAACTACGCAATAACTGAGTGATGCAGGTACTATTCTAGGATTTTTCAGAGCACGTCTTGACCGCCAAAGCGTTCAAGCTTCTGGATTTACAGAGAGACAGGTGAAGTTGTTCCAGAAGTTTCTGAAGAACTACTGAAGCAGAAAAAAATGGCCAAGCAGGAAAACACTGTAAGGGCTCATAGATGTTTGAGTACCAAATAGTCCTCACGAAAGGGAAGCATTTCCAAATCACTATTAAGTATACCCGCGTTTGAACCAAGAAGACACTCCTAAATTTTGACATGATAGCAACGAATGAAACATACGTAAGCAATCGGGGGATTGTTGCTGCTCCACTTAAAGTGTATGTGTAAGTGTGTGTGTGTGAGAGAGAGAAAGAGTGTGTGAGAGAGAGTGTGTGTGCTGTGTGTCCGAGAGAGTGTGTATGTGAGTAAGTGTGTGTATGTGTATGTGCACGCGCGCAAACACACACATACAATCATGTAAGAGTATACGCATAAATATATTTATGAATAAGTAGATATATTTATTTATGTACATACATACATACAGAGACTGAGAGAGACAGAAATACATAGATATAGGCATGTTTCGCTACATTTATGCATACATACATACACAAACACATATATGTTGTTGTGTGTTGGCACTCCGTCGCTTACGAAGTCGAGAGTTCCAGTTGATCCGATCAACGGAACAGCCTTCTCGTGAAATTAACGTGCAAGTGGCTGAGCACTCCACAGACACGTGTACCCTTAACGTAGTTCTCTGGGATATTCAGCGTGACACAGTGTGACAAGGCTGACCCTTTGAATTACAGGCACAACAGAAACAGGAAGTAAGAGTGAGAGAAAGTTGTGGTGAAAGAGTACAGCAGGGTTCGCCACCATCACCTGCCGGAGCCTCGTGAAACTTTAGGTGTTTTCGCTCAATAAACACTCACAACGCCTGGTCTGGAGATCGAAACCGCGATCCTATAACCGCGAGTCCGCTGCCCTAACCACTGGGCCATTGCACCTTCACTCATATATGTATACATATAGAGATAGAAATACAAACACACATATAATCACACACAAACAAACACACACACACACACACACACACACCCAAACACACATATATATATATAAATAGATATATACAAGGATAAAATTTTATATAAACATGTTTATAGTTAAGCATATGACTGTGTGTGAGTGCTGCATGCGTGATTGTGCGTGCATGTGTGTGTGTGCCTGCGTCTTTGTGTACTCATACAACGTCTATTTTTAACGCAAAATGTGAAAAGTGAAGTAACTACCGGAAAGCATTTTGTAGGACACCCTAACGCATCTGACACTTTGCCGTCTAAAGAACAACGTGTAACGTAAGGCTTTGCATACGTATAAGTCACTGCCACACTTCAAATGCACTCAAACATCATATATTTACAAGCATATATATATATATATATATATATATATATATATATATATATATATATATATATATATATATATATATATATATACATATACATATATATATGTGTGTGTATATATGTATGTATGTCTATAAATATGTATCTATAGATACATATATATACGACTGCATATACATATCCACATATACATACATATATATATATGTATGTATATGCATATATATATATATAAATATTTATAGGCATATATATAAGTTTATATATATCATATATGTACAAATATACATATATATTAATACATATACATATATATATACATACTTACATATATACATGCATATTCATACACATATATGTATGTATATATATATGTGCGTGTGTGTGTGTGTGTTTGTATATATATATGTGTGTGTGTGCGTATGTATGTATGTATATATGTATGTATGCATGTATGTATTAGCTCACACATCATCTATACTCACCGAAGAATTTTGCTTCATTTAATAATATATGATTAAAACCGTAATCCAAACTAACGGGCAGGAAATCTTTTTTCCCCAGTTGGTGACAATATTTCTGTGTAAAGAAGATTTAGACCAATTTCTAAGCAAGTATATAGATCTTTTCATAGAACAGATTTTTCAAATGGATTTTAACTATATACGGAATCCTTATGAATTATGCTATCTCTGATATGAATGTTATGCAGCCATTATTCTCATGACATGTAAAAGCTTTTAGTCGCTTATTACTACATTTTTATTTCTATATCATCGTTGATAACATTGTGTATACTCATTATAATTCTTGTTTTTCACTGTCGTGGTTGTTGTCGTAGATTTTGGTGATGTTTTATTATTTTATATAGATATTTTCTTTATATTTTGTATTTTTTATAAGTATGGATTTAGCTATTTATCGTAGTTTCTTTAGTTGTTGTTTTTTTTTTTTTTGCTAGCTTATATATTTTCGTAATTATTCTTTCACATGCATACATGGTACATACGTGTATATATGTATATGTGTGTGTATATGTGTGTGTGTGCGTGTGTGTGTGTGTGAGCGTGTGTGTGTGCATGTGTATATACATATATATATATATGTATATAATATATACACACACATATATATATACATATATACGTGTACACCCACACAATAAAATTTATGAATACATATATATGTATCTATATATATATATATATATATGCATATATATATATATATTTATATATATATATATATATATATATATATATATATATATATATATATATATATATATATATATATATATATATAGATAGATAGATAGATAGATAGATAGATAGATAGATAGATAGATAGATAGATAGATAGATAGATAGATAGATAGATAGACAGATAGATAGATATAGATAGATATATATACATAAATGCATGTTTATATAAACGAATATTTATATATTTGTATACGCTTATGCGTATGCACGTGTATTGATGAATGTACGTATATGTATTATACACACACACATGTATATATATATATATATATATATATATATATATATATATATATATATATATATATATACATTCATAGAAGTGTAGTTTTGTATGTTGTGTTTTAAGGATCAGTTTTATTGGGGAACAATTTGATACACTAACGCCGGTTTTACTATTTTTTCTTACTTTATTTTGGTATTGATTTCCTTTTTATGTTTGAGAAACCACTACACGTTAATGCATAATCTGTTATATATATGTTTATGCTTGAATACTTATGCGTATATATATATATATATATATATATATATATATATATATGTATATACTCATTTACATACACACACACACACACGCACACACACACACATATATATATATGTATATATATATACATATATATATATATATACATATATATATGAATAATATATATATATATATATATATATATATATATATATATATATATATATATATATATATATATATATATATACACATACATATATATATATACACACACATATATATGTATTTATATACATACCTAGATATATATGCAAGTATATGTGTATGTATGTGTGTATATATACGTATGCATATATGTATGTACTTATGTATTCATATATATATATACATGCGTATACATATACACGCCCACATATTTACATATGAAAATATACATATGTCTAAGTGTGTGTGTGTGTGTGTGTGCGTGTGTGTGTGTGTGTATGTGTGTGTGTACATACATAGTCACACATACACATACACACACGCAAAAACATTTTGCCATTATTTCTAGATATATTCAATTTCATAATATGTTGAAGAAAGTTCAATGTAAATTATAGCAGTCACTGCTATTCTGCCAAGACAGAACGTTTTGTAAATGCCTATTGGTATTTGCTGCCACTCTCTTTTCTCTGCTTTCATGATTTCAATATTGATAAATAAGTCACCAGCGATAGCTAGTACGTTGGTAGATTTTTGTCAGCATTTGACACGATATAGCGCCGTTTGTGTTCTTTTCTCTCTTTCCTTAGATCAAATTTGCTCTTGGTACCTACACTGTAGAATTGCTTAAAGAAATTTCTACTCTGATGATCTCAAAACCCGATGGTAATGGCCAGAGTGGTTGGTTGGGACCAAATGTGTTGCCGATTGTTTGGTCACAATGATGATTTTGATGATCTGAATAAGTGTCACATATTTGTACAGATAAATTCCTCTATTTGCATAATATCGAGGTCTCTCTCTTTCTTTTGTTGCCATTCCTGTCATATATATATTAATAAGGTTAGAAATTGATATTAATCAATTAAAACCAGTGGTCTAGCATATTAAAAAAATCCGAAGATTAAAATTATATTTCTTACAAAAATAAGAGGAATGACCAGCAAAAGTGGACTCCTATATGCTAGAAATAGATGCCGGATCAGCTAACCACGAAAAATATGTTCTCAGTAAAAATTTAGCGACACAATTTATAAATAGACAGACTACGCTGATGATCCTGCAGATATTTTCTTATGTAAACTTTAACAGGTGAAACCATGGTACGTAGGTTAATCCTTTATTATTTTTTTTTTTCATTTGTCTTGCCCTTTTACAGTCTGTTGTGTCGCTAAATTTTTACTGAGAACATATTCTTCGTGTAATTATCCTTTCGTTTTTTTAAAACATATTATTATTATTATTATTATTATTATTATTATTATTATTATTATTATTATTATTATTATTATTATTATTATTATTCAGTAATGCCTTGATGGAGTAGCAGGCATTGACTCTCATGGCGCCTGATCTTAACTGATTGTTTTGTTTTGGTGTAAAACATGGGTTGCAGCAAATATTTTTTCACAATACCACAGATTTGCCGGTCAGTTGGCAGACGATATATACATCACTGACCACGAGCAAAAGTAGTGTAGTAGCATTATAGTCATGTGTTGAAAGGAATTCTTTGTGGTTTGTATAATCCATCTTTGGAAACATGGGTGCTTCGTTCAACATCCTTAAACAACCCTTATTCAAGGACCTTTTGAGCGGGATGGGCTACTCGACCTGAAGAAAATTCTTACTGAACGCCATCTGTAAGGTCATGCGCTGTTTGTCAAAAGAGTGCATTGGCATGTTAGTCTTGTGTGTGGCTTAGACTTAACAGGAAATGTTATGAACACAGATCAAAGACTCTAATAGAAAATGCGATTTATGGGATGCTAAAGGTCTTCCCTATAAAGACTAACTACTATAGAAGCAAGAAGACAAGATGTGATTGTTGACGATAAATTGAACAAACAGTAACTTTGCAATACCGTATGAAAAAAGAGAGGATACCAAAGAAATTGAGAATATTCTTTCTACTCTAGGCACAAGGCCCGAAATTTTGGAGGAGGGGCCAGTCGATTAGATCGACTCCAGTACGCAACTGGTACTTAATTTATCGATCCCGAAAGGATGAAAGGCAAATTCGACCTCGGTGGAATTTGAACTCAGAACGTAAAGACAGACGAAATACCGATAAGCATTTCAGCCGGCGTTCTAACGCTTCTGCCATCTCACCGCCTTAGAAATTGAGAATATGGAGAATGATGAGTATATCAGGAGCGTTGAAGAGACTGTTGGAGACTCAAACAAAAAAATATTTCTGTAGTTAACTGGTTCACTTAACACGACACCGAATCTGATTTCTTAAACGACTGGAAGATATTGGAATTGAGAATCACATTGTTGAACTCCAGAAAATGTCACCAAGTTTTTCCACTAGGAGCTTCAGAAAGAGTGTTAATATTTGAGGAGTCCTGTGTCAGCAAACCTTAGGATATCTGCTGATAACCGTTTTGATCGAGAATGTCAAAATGCTGCTGGATCATTGACGTAACCATACCATATGAGAAGAACATTGCTAGTAAATAGATTGGAAAAATTCTCCAAGTACTCCGGACTGAAATGGAGGTCGTGGGACACGTTGGAATGCGAAAAGGTAATGTAAAAGTGATATCAGTTATGAACGGGATATTAGGGTCAATTCCATTGACACTTCAAGACTTCTTAAAATGGTTGGGGACCGTGAGATGGTTCCGTAACGTTTATCTAAGGAACACGTTTGTATGTCCTGAAGTATTCGTCTTTATATCCTTTTACTTTTGCTTAGTATTTGTAGAAATAACAACACAGAACACTAAGAGATATTTTCCTCCTCCTTTTGGTGTCACTATATAATTTAAAGAATATTACAACGATCGAAACAACTCCAAAAATAAACAGTCAAATAATTTCTTTGTTGAACGATTGAAAGCAATTGAAAGATGTTTCCATCTGCGTCGCACGCGTGAAGGTAAGGTATTTTCACACTTCAAATCATATCATCATCATCAAAATCCCTTAACTGATGTAGACGTTAGGGTGCCACTCAAGACGCCTTCGTAGTCAGACGTCGCCTTTGGTTTCTATTTATTATCACACGTAGCAATGTCGCTGTGTTGTGACTGTCCAGCAGCCCTTGATGCTGTCCAACCAGGATTTTCTCTGTCTACTCTTATTTCCTCCTCCCTCGTCTGGGCCCGAAACAATGGTGGGAGATATGGGCAAACCAGGAAAGCTTTCGCCTTTATCCCTATGCAAGGAGTGGCACATGTCTGCCAACGTATTTGCTGACTTACTGCCTGACAAAATATCTGTTTTTACAAGTGTAAACACATGAATATATAGACATACTTATATTCACACATATATTAATGTTATATATCGCATTATTCGACTTAGTGAATTTAGCCTCTTTTAAATATATAGGATTAAAACGTTAATCCAAACGAAAGGGACAATAAATTCTGTAATCCAGTTCGTTCCAATATTTCTGTGTAAAGAAGATTTAGTCCCATTTCTAAGCAAATGTATAGATCTTTTCATAGAACAGATTTTCGAAGTGGGTTTTAAATATATACGGAATCCATATGAATTATCCTATCTCTAATATGAATGTTACACAACCTCGATTCTCTTGGCTGTTAGCGTGGTTGATCTTCGTGTTGTGTATAAGTTAATATATATATATACATATAATAACATACATAAATATATATATATGTATACATACATACATACATATATATATATATATATATATATATATATATATATATATATATATATATATATATATATATATATATATATATACATACACAATATATTTCTCACTATACATATAGGTATATATGTGTATACATATACATAAGCACATATAACTATATGTATGCATATACATATATATATATGTTTATATATATATATATGTTTATATATATATATATGTATGTGTGTATGTATATGTATATTTATATGTGTAAGTGAAAATATGTATTTATGTGTGTGTGCGTGTGTTTGTTTGTGTGTGCAATATTTAAATATGTATAGGTAAATATACATATTTACATGTATTTCCAGATACATTATACACACATATATATATGTACAAACACACACAAGCAGACGGACACACTCGCAGATGTATGTCTTAAACACTTATCCTCTTTTGTCGAATATTTGCTTGCAAGTTTTTATCTTCTTAATACGCACATATGTGTAAATGTACGAGTCTGTGTATATGTGTTTATGTATTTTATATATATATATATATATATATATATATATATATATATATATATATATATATATATATATATATATATATATATATATAATGTATAAATACATTCATATATGCTTATATATATTATATATACATAACGTACGTTCATACACACGTACATGTATGATTCCATATATATATATTTAATTAAATAAACATATATATTTTCATATATGTAAGTGTGTGTGTGTGTGTGTTGGTGTATGAATGTATGTATTATGTATAATAATATTTGCATGTATATATGTATATATGTATATATGTATGTATACGTATATAAAAATCATATATAAATATATACCTATATATCTATATACTATTTTATACTTAATATATATGCATATGAGTGTGTGGAGGAGAGAGAGAGAGAGAGAGAGAGAGAGAGAGAGAGAGAGAGAGAGAGAGAGAGAGAGAGAGAGAGAGAGATGCATTTGTATTGTCAAAGTCTTTGATAAGTTGTCGGGTTTTCACAATTATTTTTCTTCACTTCAGTATCATTCACCTCAAGTAAGGTTTATATATATATATATATATATATATATATATATATATATATATATATATATATATATATATATATATATATATATATATATATATATATATATATACACATATATATAGACACACACAGTTAGGCACATAAGTACATAAGTGCAAAACTAGGTGAACAAAATAGTACTAGAATTCAAAAGGTAGAATAATATGCTTTATTAAAGCCGCAAAATATTTACATAGTAATTACTCATAATTTCACGTTACCGTTCGTTGGACCGTTTCCATTACAGCTGTCTGACAAATGGTAACGTGAGACTAAGTAGCAGTTCTGTGAACACTTTGCAGTTTTTATAATAAAGAATATACATTCATACGCGCACACGCACGCACACACACACACTCACACACTGGTTTATCTATATATCTGTGAATGTACTGGAATTTACCTCTCTGCGTTAGTATTAATGTTTAAGAGACACCAGTTCTATACATATTATGGAGTGCCAGTAGTCCGTATAGATATGGAGATCCATCTGATTTGATATATGCGAATATAAATTTAGAAGTGTAATATAAAGAAAATAAAGTGTGAGTTGAATACAGTAAAATCAGTTTATTTACATAACTATCGATTAATTAATACCTACGATCGTTTCAGTATCCATCATCATTTATATTTACATTATATGTTCAGAAGGCAGAAATCTCTTCAGGACCAAAATTGACGTATGTATCTTGTCATCCTAATAGATTGAGTGTTCCTTATAGACAAAGATAGCAGCATGCGTTTTTTTATTGTGTGTGTGAGTGTGTGTTAGCAGTTTCACCTTTAAGCTTAATGTATGTGTCTTCTTCGTGTGAGTGTGTGTGTGTGTGTGTGTGTGTGTGTGAGGCTATTTGTATTCAGAGTTCAGTTGCAAAACTAGCACTCCACAGACACATGCACCATTAACGTAGTTCTCGGGGAGATTCAGCGTGACGCAGAGTGTGACAAGGCAGGCCCTTTGAAATACAGGTACAACTCATTTTTGCCAGGTGAGAGTACCGGAGCAATATGTAATAAAGTGTCTTGCTCAAGGATATTACGCGTCGCCGGGAATTGAACTCACGAACTTATAATCGTGAGCCAAATGCCCTAACCACTGAGCCACGCGCCTTCATATATATATATATATATATATATATATATATATATATATATATATATATATATATATATATATATATATATATATATATATATATATATATATATATATATATATATATATATATATATATATATATATATATATATATATATATATATATATATATATATATATATATATATATATATATATATATATATATATATATATATATATATATATATATATATATAATACAGATATGGGGAGAGAGAGCGGGGTTGAGAGAGGAAGACAGAAAGAAAGTAAGTGATGTATGTAAGGGAGGAAGGAAGAAGCAGAGAATAATTTTGAAGCCAAAAAAGAAGTGAGTGTATAAACGCTTTCCAGCAGTTGTGTGTGTGTGTGTGTGTGTGTGTGTGTGTGTGTGTGTGTGCGCGTGTGTGTGTGTGTGCGTGTGTGTTTATAGCAGTGTGTGTTTATGGCAGTGTGTGTATAAAATCCAATACGAGTGCAACGAAAGTAAAACGTAACTTAAAAGAGAGATTACCAAAGAGAACGGAATAAGAGAAACACCAGGCAGGAGAGGATAAGAGAAGTAGTGGTAAAAGCTATGAAAATAGTAGAAGACGAGATATCAATAAATATTATTGATAGGTAGGACGAGAGATGCCAGCACATATTGTTTAGTAATAAAATTATGTTCATCAACACAATTCTGTTATCATTTTATTGACAACGTATTTGTCATCAGTTTCCATCAGTTTCAACGTATATTCATTAGATTGGATCAGATGTTTCTCACATGGCAGATATGACAATAACTATTGTTGATGGTGAGGCAGCATATATGCGTGCATATGTGTCAATGTTATGCACGCTGCTATTCATGTATTTATGCATGTGTTTACTGTAACGTGTATCTGTATATATCTAATATGTCTCTGTAATGCATATATGTTTGTATGGAATTTATATATTTATTGCATGCCTCTAATGGTTGCAAATATGTATGCGTGCACGCAAGCATATAATGTGTAGGTTTTATTACCCAAATTTTTCGCGAATGACGAAAAAGATGTTTTCTTAATCCCCGAAAAATAGTCTTTTATAGAGATTTAGAATGGATTACACTAAGATCTATGTATATGTTTGCACATCTATGTTTAAGTATACATAGATCCCAGTTGATCTATTCTAAATTTCTATAAAAGACCATTTGTTGGGGATTAAGAAATATTCTGGAGATGTTGCTAGTAATAATTACACATACACACGTATATACATGCAAATATAAGCGCGTGAATACATACACTCGTATGTATGTATGTATGTGAATACATCTGTGTCTAGGTGCAAGTATAGATGCTCACATGTGTACATGCATACATACATACATACATACATACATACATACATACTTACATACATACATACATACAAATATGCATACACATACACGCACACATGCATTACATGAAAATTATATGAAATAAAATTTATATAAAATTACAGTCATCGATATCTGATAATAAAGCTAAGAGTAGGCAAAGTTAGCTTAAATATGATAAGCTATACGTATCTAAAGTTTTAAGATACGCTAGGCTTCCTCAATACAATCTATAAATCTAATTATTAGTGATTACAGTGTATATTGTAGGGTCATAGATAAATAGCTCAGAATCAATTTAATGCATAAGAAATTTCTGTGGTTAGAATACGGATATTTGAATCTGATTTCATCTGGCCAATTAATAACATCACCCATGCAGTTTAATATTTTCTGCTTGGCGCTTTCGTTCAGCTGGTATACAATCTTTTGTTACCAGTACCAGTCTTTAAGAGTGAGGTCACTATGTTTAATGACATCTTTGGATTAGAAATACCTTTTAATTATTCTTTAACTTACAACATTACTCTGCTATCCAGCCTCCTGTTTCAAAGATTTTAGTCCCAGCTACGTCACAAATGTTGGTAATACTACTTCAAAATTTCCTTTGTGGATTATTCAGCTTGTCATTACTTGCTTGTATATTTGATGAGCTTGATTAGTTGAAAGATGTGTAACGAATTACATAATCTCACGAATGGTGTATCTGATGCATGCTCGTAATCAAACGATTGTAGCAGTACCAGACAGCTCGTTCGTCCGTTATTTATTTGTGTGTGTGTATATATATATATATATATATCATAAATATCATATGTCCGAAGATAATAGTCCGATCGAACATTTGATGTTTATGTAACACACCTTTCCTTTAAATATAGAGCATTGCTCTGGTTGGAGTTACCACACCCATAACAACCTATATCTTTTCGAAACGGCCGTAAGACTTTATACATAGACTTTATAAATTTTTCAGACTCTTTATAAATCATTTTACATCCGTTTTATCACCCTCTTCATTCGGACTTGGCAAGTACATTTATGGACTAACACCTGCTATGTATTTATATTTATGAATTTTTATGTTTATAGATTTTTATGTGTATGAATTTTTATATATTTATAAATTTTCGTGTATATGTACGTACTTATAATTTCTTAGAAGTGTTTATATATCATATACATGAATGCATGTATGTATGTAGCTTGTATACCATGGAGCATTTCGTTAATATGGATTGAATGAATATATTTGTTTTCTCCTATCCTTAATCTTATATTCCTGAAGCTCTTTCAGCGCGGTACTCGGCTGAGCTGTAAAAAGTGGTTATCTATATCACTTATTTCTTCATTGTTATATGTGCGTGTGTGTGTGTGTGTGTATGCATGTATATATATGTATGTATGTATATATATATATATATATATATATATATATATATATATATATATATATATATATATATATATATATATATATATATATATATATATATATATATATATATATATATATATATATATATATATATATATATATATATATATATATATAGTTTACTGGTCCATTAAGTTAAGATGGACAAAATGTACACCATCCAGTAAAAGATAAACATCATTTAATGTGCACAGTATATAGATACGAGGTACTAATAATTTCTTGCTTTAGAAACACTAGTCGAGGCAGGTTTTCATAACACACCTTATATCCACTAGCAATCTTTCGCTCTGAGTACATGGCCCATACAATTTGTGAATCAGGTGGCCGGTAAATGAGAAATCACGAAAAAAAGAAGGTAGATCCAAAAAGTGTGATGGTGAATAAAACGGAAAAAGAAAAGGAAGAGAAAGAAATTAGAGTTGTTCCATTTGGCTGTAAAGACATAATTAAGCTAGTTCTTGTAGAATAATTCATTAGAGAGAGAGGCCCAAAGTCTGCCCAATCCGCAAAGGGTTATGACCTCCATTTCGCCAAAAGAATTTGTCCATGTTTGCTACTGCTGAAAATTTCGTGTCTAAAATTCAGTAGGGCTGTGGAATTCTTTCATCTATCTATCTATCTATCTATCTATCTATCTATCTATCTATCTGTCTGTCTCCCATATGTATATGTGTGTGTGTGTGTGTTTGTGCGCCCGTGTGTGTGGATGTGCGTTAGTGTGTATGTGTGTGTCCCTCTGTCTCTCTGTCTCTCTGTCTCTCTCTACATGTCTCCCTTCTAACTATATATCATTATTTCACTTTCTTTTTCACCATCACATCTACCGCATTCTATTCTTTAACACTCTGACGGATGGACGGATAAATGAATGGTCAGACGGACGTATGGATGGGTAGAGGGATGGACAGTTGAATGGATGGATGCATGGATGCATGGATGGATAGATGGGAAGATGAATTGCATGAATGGGGTGATGATTGTTCAAAACCTATATTTCAAATAGATATTGCGCGTTTCGTCTCTAACCTGACAATTAATACACTGAACAAAACCGTATGTACATCGTTAAACCAGTTTTGCCTATTTCATGATAGTTCAATGTTGTCAGGCCATCATAGTGATAGAACCCATAATAAATGGAAAAGAGGCTGCAATACTTTGTAAAATGATCATATGAATGATGTTGAAAGATCTTGATAATGTAGAAGATAAGTGGAGAATGAGACTCAAGACTAGGGATTGTGAAGGAAAATCCTCGATAGTCTACAATACATGAAATGTCAAAGGACTGAGCATAAACAGTTGATACCGTTGAATTTCAACGATTTAGTTACTCTTGCAATTCCATTCTAACGTAACGCAAGATAAAAACTAAGATTACCACAATATAAAGCACTACTCTAGCAGAATTAAAACGTCGGACTGGAGCGTAGCCAATCGTGTCTGGCTTTTTATGTTCCTATAATTTACATTCTGAGATCGAATTGTGCCAAGCTAATTATTATCTACCATTCCATCCGCGTCGATGAAATGAAACACCACTCAAGTTGTCAAGCGGTGTTAGAGGATAAGCATAGACGCAAAGACACACACACACACACACACACACACACACACTTATGTGTATAGGTGTATATATATATATATACATACGTACGGCAGTTTTTTTTTGTTATCGTGTGTGAATTCCACTCACAGAGCTTTGCCCTACCCAAGGTGCTATGTACTGGGACAGAACCACAAACCATGTGGTTGGGAAGCCACACGGTCTATGACATCAAACAAGGGTAGATATAACAGTATATTCCTCATGTGCGTGCTTCAATTTAGTATCGTGGCTAGTCCACCATATTAAAATTACTAAGTAAGTTATTTCTTTCGTAATATCGACATACTAAGGGGAAAACAGCGCTGATAAAACAATCGAAACTCAAAATATATGAAACAGCACAAAAGAAAGAGATTTCAACCCCAACATTAATTATATGGATACTTATATCCATCGACAATATTACAGAGTAACACTTACCAAACCACGAAACAAAGAATCCAATATGACTTCAATAGAAAACAAAATATATCTATTTTATCTTTTCACATTTTATTGTAATTCCCTTTGAAGCTTATCAGTTTTGTCTTCTTTGCGTATTGGCACTTCCTCTGATATTTCTATCAACGTCTCTCTGCGACAGTCAATCCCCTTCGACTGCAATAACTTTTACTATCAAACGGATTGTTAATATGTAATATATACACAAATATATACGTACATAAGTAAGCACATACAGTATATATTTATAACTATCTATCTATCGATATAATATGCATATATAGATATATATGTATGTGTGTGTGTATGTGCGTGTGTGTGTGTGTGTGTGTGTTTGTGTCTGTGTATGTTTTTGTGTGTAACCTTGAAATTACACGCATATTCAAGCACTCACACATACACAAGTATATATATATATATATATATATATATATATATATATATATATATATATATATATATATATATATATATATATATATATATATATATATATATATATATATATATATATATATATATATATATATATATATATATATATATATATATATACATATATATATATATGTATGTATATATAGATATCCACACACAAACACACACACTATATTTTGTGTATGCGTGCATATATGTGTGCGTAGGCGCGTATGTGTGTGCATGTTTGTGTAATCCGCCACTTGTATAGACACACATATACACCTTTATAATCTGTGTTGTTTTTAATGTTGACGATTGCAACTTCGATGATATAGAGTTCCGTTTATATTGTACTTGCCTTTGTTCCTCCTGGGTTTATTTCTAAAGCGGGTTATCATTATTAATATTATAATTACTATTGTTGTTAGTATCATCACAAGTAGTAGTAGTAGTAGTAGTAGTAGTAGTAGTAGTAGTAGTAGTAGTAGTAGTAGTAGTAGTAGTAGTAGTGGGCAATGGAGTACGTGACTGACTTGCGTATATAGGTTTGTGTCCAATTGATATTTAGCTAGTGGGTGTCATTCATAACGGATATATTAAAAGAGAGAAATAGAGAGTGGCAAAGACAGAGAGAGTTTCAGAAGTGACTTGTGTTCTTTGTCTTAATATACAAAAATAAGAAATCACACACACACACACACACACACACACACACACACACACACACACATATATATATATATATATATATATATATATATATATATATATATATATATATATATATATATATGAGGATACCCACACACACACACACACACACACATACACAGACACACACATATATATATATGTACACACGTCCTATCTCTTTCTCTCTCTCTCTCTCTCTCTCACTCTCTCTACCTCACACACACTCATATATAATGATATACACATATATGTATATGCATATATATATATATTTACTTATATATACACACATATATACATTTATATAAGTATACACACACATATACACATATAGTGAGAAAAGTGGAAAAAACATACATGGAATAAGAAATGCGATGATCACAAAATATCAAATATGTGTGTGTGTGTGTGTGTGTGTGCGTGTGTTTTTGTGTGTGTGTGTGCGCGCGTGTGTGTGTGTGTGATAGATAGAAGACAAATATCAAATAAAAATATTTGATATTTTTTGTTACTTTAGCCAGTTCAAAAGCTCTAAGATTTGTCTTTCATGTCCACTGATAAAGGAAAGGCCTTGACGGGGTTCCGGTCAGACCGCGTGTTTTCGTTTTTGTATTACACTAAATGTTTTCTCTGTACAAAAGAGCTCTGAAGTGAGTCCCGCTAACAATTGTGGAGTGCCGCCATTGTTTCAACGTCAGAAGTCGGGGCAATAGCCACTGGCTGTATTTGTTTAATCATATGACTTGCATATCGTAGTAGTTAGAACTTAAAAATACATGTTAAAGCATCATTCCCGTCTCCCTTTCTTAATCTCAGTTTCTTTTTTATTCCCACAAACTTACACATACACGAGTTCTCTCTATCGGTCTTTTTCTCACAATACAGACGCGCGCGAGCGCATACACACATTTTCTCTCCCAACCCCCGTTCTCTTAGCGTCTCTATCTCTGTCTGTCTGTCTCTCTCTCTCTCTCTCTCTCTCTCTCTTTCTCTCACGGACAGTCAATTGTTTTCATTGTGTCGATATATATATATATATATATATATATATATATATATATATATATATATATATATATATATATATATATATATATATATATATATATATTTACTGCTATTTACTATTTACACCATATTTACTGCTGGTCTATAAATTACACCCGCATATAAGTCACACCCAAATTTTCTTTCTCTGAAAATCGGGTATAAATTATTGTGACTTACGCACAAGTATATACGGTATATTACCTTTATAAAGATTGATTGATGAAAAGTATGAAACCGATTCCTCGGAGTCATTGTTACCCTTTTATCTGCAAAAGTAAAATACATGTGATAATCAGTCTGAAGCGATTCTTCAATAAACGTTCATTTTCTGACATATATAGGAATACATAAAAAAATAACTAGCATCAATATACGATGTTTGTGTGTAAGTATGTGAGTAATGTGTGTGACTGAATACGCATCTGTGAATATATAGTACAGAGGTATATATACATGCGTCTACGTACATAGGTGCAAGTGCACGCGCACGTGTGTGTATGAGATGGTTGAGTGTCTGAGTTTGTATTTATGTGTATACATTTATGCAGTTACTCATATTTTGTACACATATATATATATATATATATATATATATATATATATATATATACACACACACACATACTCATATATATATATATATATATATATATATATATATATATATATATATATATATATATATATATATTTATGTATGTATACGTATATATCGTACATATACGTATATATATATATATGTGTGTGTGTAACTGTTTTTATTTACATGTGTATATATTTATACAGTCACTCAATCACTGAGCCAAGCACCTCCACACACGCGCACATAAGTGTGTGTATGTGTGTGTGTTTACGCGCGCGTAAAGATCAGTCCTACACACTTACTAATTCCTAAAGCTTTCGGATATAATTTCTGTTCGTCACTCATCTTTTCTCTCTAAACCTTATATCTTCCTCTCTTACACTCTACCCACACAATACCCAGCATTTCTTTCATTCTTTTTCTCCCTTTCAACTTATTAGCGTAACCCCATGCACACATGTAATACCTCTATTTATCTTCACTTCCGCCATACTTTCCCGTCCATTTCTTCGGCTCCACAGCAATATTATACTGTTTCATTTTTCAATGCCGTGTCTTTGATGTGGACAACGGGAGATCTGATCCCACTCGAAAATTCATGATATTTCACGTCAAACTGAATTAATATGAAAGAAAATCTATGCAATCCGATGACAGAGACGTTACGAGGTCACTCATTCTACTTAGAGTAACAACAAAACCGTCTCTAATAGAATGATATATTAGATAGTTTTATGTGAAGTTACCTGTGTCTGAAGACTTAAGATAGTTATGTCTGGATTTCTTGCCATGATAGGCATGTTCGATTAGAGATCAACTGAGTCTAAAAATTATATGAAATACTGAGGATAAAATCTATCTATCTATCTATCTATCTATCCATCTATCTATCTATCTAGCTAGCTAGCTAGCTATCTATTCTGTCTGAGGAAAAAGCAAATATAAATAACATGGACATTTCCATTACTAGCAGTTACTCGTTTCCGATCACCAATTGGTAAACCGAGCCTACTTTTAAATATGAAATGAAAGTTGGAATAAAACACTTATTTTTATGTTCCATTTGAAAATCTTTGTGAGCTACGTGTGCGAAAGCTGCTGCTTCAAGCTTATGCTTGTAATTTTTTTTTTCTGGTTCTCGTGTATTATTATTATCATTATTATTATTATTAGTATTATTATTATTATTATTATTATTATTATTATTATTATTATTATTATTATTATTATTATTATTATTATTATTATTGAGTGAGAGAGCAGTGCATGCCATCAAAGTGACACTGGGGTAAAATATACGAAGCCCATTATACCCATCATGACTACCTGTCTGATAAGGGTACACCAGGCACATGCATCACAACAATATGTGCACGACATGGTGATCTTATAATATCAAGATATGCGCATGACCTCGCAGGCGGGGCCCAGTTAGAATTTTTTTCAGGTCAAGTAGCCCATCTCGCTCAAAAGGTCTCTGAATAAGATTTGTTTAAAGATGTTGAGCAAAACACCCATGTTTCCAAAGGGGAATTATTCAAGCCCCAAAGAATTCCTCTCAACACATGGCTATGATGCTCCCCCAATACTTCTGCTCATAATCAGAGATGCACATCATTATTATTATTATTACTATTACTGTTAGTTACTGTTACTGTTGTTGTTGTTGTTGTTGTTGTTGTTGTTGTTGGTGTTGTTGTTGTTGTTGTTGTTGTTGTTGTTGTTATTATTATTATTATTATTATTATTATTATTATTATTATTATTATATGAAAACACACCACAGCTTATTTTGCTGGGTGTGCTGGAAAGTGCCAGCAATCCACAACCAGCAGACTCAGGTGATACTTGTTTACTGGTCATGCTTCAAGAACCCTGCAGAGAATTATCATAGTTTTTATACAATACTGATTTTTGTAGTTGTTCTACTTTCCCACTTGCACCAATCCTTTTTCAGCCATGTTAGTATCTGAGTGCTGATACTTCCAAGTGCACCAGTTACTACTGGTATAACACCTACTCTCTTCATTGACGACAACCTTTGTATTTCTCACATCAAATCGTCATAGTTGCTTATTTTTTTCTTCTTCTTTCGTATTCATCCTGTTGTCACCGGGTCATGCTATGTCGATTATCATGCATGTTCTTTCGTTTTAATTTACCTCAACGATGTCCAGTTTCCGTGATCCGGTCAGGTGATCCCACTGGATCATTGCATCCCACAGGATTTTGCAATTCTCATTTTTGGTGACTCCTTCTGGAGTTTTCTCATTCCACGTGTTTGCTCCGTGTAGGCCGTGATTTCCATAAAGCTTCTAATAGACCATTCTTGCCACATTGTCATGGTGTCTTTTGTATTCATGTTGTGCCAATTTAGCGCATTCACTAACGATGTGTCATACTGTTTCACCCCTCTCATCTCACATTCTGCATTTGTCGCTATCGGTAGTGTTGTCTATTCTGCACTTCATAGAGTTGGTCCTTATCGTTTGTTCCTGAGCCGCGCAGATGAGTGTTTCTGTCTCTATCTTCAGGTCCTTAATCCTCATCCATAGCCACCAGTCCTTTGTATGTG